>NC_056734.1:80211208-80326208 GCF_019279795.1 Protopterus annectens | reverse complement strand
AAATGGGTGCCAAGTACCAATTGGATTAAAATCCAAGGGTAGCAAACAGTCTGTGTAAATAGATACTATACAGAACATATTATAATGTAACAAGTTTAAAAGTAATTTTTCAAGTTGTAATTTTATCACTGGTTTTAAGTTGTAGTTTATCACTGGTTTTTGGACCACCATTTTATCTGTACCAGTATTGGTTACCCAGTTAAAGGATAATGTTATTAAAATATACTCATACAGCTAATGGACTCATATGTAAACAGCATTCTTCAGTGTATAAACCATGTTTTTTTTTTGTTTTTATAAATCCTCAAGTATTGAATGTATTGACATTCAAATATGTAAAGAGCATGGGCAGTTCAGAGATATGACCACAATGTTATGGTAAAAATGACATTGAAACTGTATATTTTTAGCACTAAATAATGCTTGCCATAGCACATAGTCCTTGTCTCTTGTAGATATTAGTCCGTCTATAAACTCTTGGTATGAGGTGATTAATAAAAGTAAACAGTTAATTCAACAGCTGCAGAAAGTTAATTAAACAATTCTAAGTCATAAATTAAGTTCTGTGATTGTAAAAGAACAAATTAATCAAGTTAGCAAAAAAAAAAAAAACTAAAGCAGACACAGCCCGTAATATTTTCACAGTATGGTCTGTAAATGAAAAATGGTTACACTGAATTATACACTCAGCTCTTGTAGTAATACTTTTTATCGTTGTATTAACTGTGTAAAATTGCATTTTGACTTGTATCAAAAGAAGACTAAAAGTTTTGTTTCCTAATGTGTTCTTTGTATAATCTTAGCAAAAGATACATATCAATATAAAGTGTTTTAAAAATAAAGAGAGGGAACTGTTAATGTGTGCTGAATTCTGCTGTAAATATGCTGAAAGATAAAGCATAGAATAAAAAATTTGCTTAAATACAGTAGGTATAGAGTTTAGCGATGTAGAATTGGCATCCATACTATGTGATATAGCTCTGGCTGAAATAAATGAAAAACAAGGAACATCTATTAACGGAACTAATTTTTTATAAACTCAGCAATACATGCTCTCTTACAAGCTGTTTGCTAAAAAAACATGTTATCAACAAAGAAGTTGGCAGATGAATGGACATTTTTTTTTATAAATCAGCAGTACGTGCTTTTTACAAGATGTTTCCTGGTCACAATATTAAAAAAAAGCTTGCCATACTTTTTCACAGATAAATGGACACTAATTAGCAGAAAAAAACAATTTGTACTGCTTTACCACAAGATATGTCCTTGAAACATAAGTCTAAAAATACATGTATGAGCAAACAGATGTTTCCATACAAAGCCCCAAAAGAAGAAAAAAGGATCCAAGAATAGTATAAATAGACTGTGAAAATCAACCTAAAGTTAGAGCTATTTTGCAGGAACACACTTGTTCTGAAGTATTGTGTAGGAGAATAATCTACCATGCTGATCATGAAGTAAAACTTTGTACATCTATGCTACAAGCTGTCAGAATAGTATGTGTTGTTTGTTATAAGAGTAAGTTATTTATTAGTAACTGTTCTTGCAGTAAACTAGTATTGTGCTGCAAATTATATTTTTTCATAAGTGCAGTTTGCAAGGCTCTGTGTTTTAAACAGACTGCAGATACAGTCATGCAAACATTTGTGTTATAACCAGACTCTGATTCAGCAGTAAACAGACAAGACTGTGTGTCTTAGGAAGACTTTGGTTCAAGTAAAGCATGCAGCACCTATGTCAATTCATTTTTCACCAGTCATAAAATATATCTATAAACTGGATTGTGAACCCTGGATTAAGTGGCCAATTTCTCTAAGCTTACTTTTCTTACACCTTGTGCCACAGAAATATTTAGTTGACAAGTGGAATGTCTTCACTCATTACTATCCAGAGTGCTGATGAAAGCCCATTGGTACCACTGATGGAATTGTAAAGTAAATGTATTTATTTTTTTCCTTATGAAGTAAATGTACCTTTACTGGTAAGAACAGCTGATAATCAAGACAGTGCAATGTCAAATGGAACACAAAGGATGAAGACAGAGAGAGAGAGAGAGAGAGAGAGAGAGAGAGAGAGAGAGAGAGAGAGAAGGAAACATTATGAAACAAGTAGTTACAATATACATTTATGATGTTTCTGCAACTTTATTACCTTGCAGCATGAACATATGCTTCTTAGAAATCAATGCATTCACACAGGCAGCACCCTCTCTGGATTTGAGCCATATCATACCAGGGTTTTCACAATACACACTTGTGGTTATTATCAGTATTTGTCACAGACACAGACATATACTGCGAAGAACAAAAAGTAGATTACATAAACTCAGGATATGACATTGTATCAATTCATGTTAACAAAACCAAGTTCTGAAAGTTGTCCTTTGTAATTTGCACTTAGACATGTGGATGACTAGGATATTGCAACAATAAAGTTAATGTTTCCTCTCACAATATAAAATAAAAATCTTCAACACTGCAGCTCTTTTCTTCTTTTCATTTTGTATCATTCTCTTATTTGTGCTACCAAGACAGTTATGTGATTTGAATTGCTTTTTATGTCTGTTTCAATGAATACTGTACTTACTTAGAAGTGCAGAGAGAGTTTACACAGAGGCAAAAAGTGTGGTCATAAGCACTTTTTCTACAAATCTTGAGAATGTTGCCATCCTAAGTCAGGCAATGTACTCACAGGGGTTTACTTTGAAATGTAAAAAAAAAAGAAAACAAAAAAATTTTTTTATTACATGTTTACATGGGGGATATGTCTCCCTGCACCCCACACCCCCTGCTAATTAAATATACCAACTTTTAGACCACAGTACAGTGAGGGAAACAGTAAATATACCATCTGTGCTGTACAGCAATTTCCATTTAAACAGTTCAAAGTTTCAAAACTTTGATCTCATGGTCTTGACCATAAGAAATTCAAAGTTTTGAAACTTTGAAATTTAGAAGTAGACCCACTGACAGACTTTCTTTTCAATCTCTTTTCCCTGACACACCCTTGGTAAATGCTCATCAAAGAGGACTGACTGTAAAACTTTGATTGTTCCTGCATTCAGACTAAACATTCTCACTTTTTAGCCCTTAAAAGGAAACAGTTCTCATTGCTTGTCTTTGAACTGTTAGGACATGTGCTCACAACTGCATAGGTGCTTACATCATGTTTACTTGCTCTGCACTTAGCGCAGATTGTGGAATTCATAAATACTTATGAATTCACAACTAATTTGCATATTCACCATGCTCATAGGGCTGACTCTGCACTGTATAAATGTAATCATGTATGTATGGAATTTGTATCATAGCTGGAGAGACTGATTGAATCCAGAGAACTCAATAGTTATATTTGGTTTGAAAACATTTCTAGTTTAACAACTGACTTGCTGACAAAGGTATGTTGCTGTTTTTTTACAAACTGATATATTTTAACCTTACTGTTGGAATGCAGACAAGTTGACAGTTTATAGAGTGGTATCCTTTCCTGTTAATGTATCTCCTTCTTTGTTTAGTGGATGGAGATTTTATTTTTATGTGTATGCAATCTATGGCCCCCAAAACTTTAGGAAAGTGTGCTATTGCATAAAATTCCTGCCTGGTTCTTGCTCTCCTCTGGGGTGCATGGGAAACAGATATGTTTCCTTGCTTGTTGTCACATTGCATTTTAGAAAAATGATGTAATATTCTAGAAAGAGTTTGGGATTTTAGGGAAAATGGGTACACCAAATGTACACGATTACTTTACAGGCACCTGAATTGCTCCACTGCATTGAATCAGTTCATTAGCATGTAATTCACTACTTGTGCTTTCATTAGCGTATTCTGCCATTTACCCTTGTTGTGAGGCTATACTCTAAGCATGGAGCCTTTTAATGATTATGAAATAGCTTGCTGTTGTGTATGCAGTATTCTGTGATGCATACAAGATAGGAACACTTAAAGTACGCATTCAAGAATCCGCCTCTGTGTTTTCCCACATGCCATGCTGTAACATGTTTCTTCTCTGTTATTGTAAAGTGAAATGCAAAATGTCACTGTTCCAAATGAGAATGTCCAGTTCACTCTGTATATGTCATACTAGGCCTTCTCAACATGCAGTGTCACTATGTTGTTATCAAACCCTAGAATTCAGAAAAGTCTGCACTGCTCAGGTAAATTACTACTGCAGGTAGGTCAATTCACCCAATGGTGAGAAAATGAGATTCATTGAATCACAGAATCACTGAATTATAGAACATATAAGGCAACTAGGCCACATGCCCATTTGCATCCTGCCAGTACCTACCATTAGACCTTATGGCCTTTTTCAAGGAGCAATGGACCAGTTATACTAGGGGTGGATTAATGAATAGCTATCCAGTTGTCTGCTTAGCTTTTAAAGGAAGATATTGTGTCACAATGCTTGATCTGAAGATGAAGCTTGTTCCATAGGAGAGGCATTCATTTTGTAATAAATCTCTTTCTAGAATGATTTGTTTATTTGCTGAAGCAGGTTCAGATCTTTGGTTCTAGTATGCACTGGACCATTTGATTTGTGGAAATATAAGTGGCATTGGACTGTCGGGTCCCTAGTGTCTCAGAAGGTAAGACACAGATCACCCTAAGAGTACACAGGGCATTGAATACCCAGAAAGAGCCTCCAGCCTATCTTGGATTTACTGACCACTGTTGCAACATGATGTTCAAAGGAAAGGGAGTTATCAACTCATGTTCAAGGTCTCTCAAATCTTCATTTTGGAATGTGGTATTCCATATACTATAAACGGGGTGGAAAGTTGGTTTACCAAATACAAACTACAGCAATTTTAGCATTTAATTTTAGCCCATTCTCAGAGCACTAGCTATTAACATGTGTAAGTTTGCTTTGTAGCTTCTGCATATCAGGGGATTTCAGTATAATACCCAAGTTACAATCACCTGAAATCTTGGTTAAACAGACCTCCTGAGTTTTCATTTGGAGATCAGAGAAGCATATGCTGAATAGCAGAGGTCCTGTCATGGATCTCTGTGACATCCCACTGGTTATCTTCATGCTCTCTGCTATACCTGTCACCCTCACAGTATGAGTTCTGAACCTCAGCCAGTGAGCTATCCCTCCAACAGCATAATTCGGAGTGCCTTTAGATTGCTGATAATGTTAGCTTATGTATGGCATAAAATGACTTGACAAGAGCAATATATGCTGTAAGGAAAGCATGATCACTGTTCAAGGCATGCATTACCCTCAAAAACTTCTCTAGATTCATTGAAAATTATCTATCCTTAACAAATAAGACTGTTGGGGTCAAGTCATATAATGTTTTTGAGTCCTAATTTATCATACCTGCTATGGTCCTTTCCATGGCCTTGTAGATTAGGCTCATCATGAGTCTGGAATTCCCAAAATGGTGGGGCCATCCTCTTAAATTGGCATCACAACTACTGTGTGCCAAACCTCAGGGACAAACTGGTGGATAAGCTCAGGTGGAATAGTTATAGGATTGGGTCCACCATCATATGTATAGTGCTGTTCAGCAGGTAGCCTGGTATGTTACCAATTCCCACTGAGGATGTATTTTTGTTTTGTTTTGTTTCAGAGAGTACTTTTTAACAAGTGTTGTTTATTGATGATAGGAAGTTGTCATCCTTAGGGATATGTTGGTTTTGTATGGATGTCTTTGAGGTAAAATTTGCACTGAAATTGTTTGTTAATGTATTTGTGATATCATCTGGATCAGAGAAGATAGTGCCATCATCAATAAATTCAGGGCACTGTTTGGTATTATTTCATAACTTTCTGATGTAAGAATTATCCTTAGCTTTCGATTCCAGCCTAAGTTCATAAGAAGCCTTTGTTTTTCTGATAGTATTTTTCAGTAGCCTGGACAAATTTTTGATGTTGCCCTTGATTTTTGGTGGTTTTAGTTTTGATATATATTTTAATGACCTATTTTTCCTTTTTAAGGTATTATTTATTCATGTATGTAGCCCACCAGGTAGGTTTGTTCATACCCTTTGAGTTTTGTATAGTTTTGGTAGTGTCTGACAGATTCATATGGATTTCTTGGTCAACATATAATTTGGCTGCATAATTAATAGCTGTGTGAACATTTTTGAGGTTACAGCTATACTTGAACTTTAAGACTTCATCATTGAAACGTAGGTAGTTAACACATTTGAAATATTTAAATACTGTCATATTTGCATTTGCTGGTTTAAAGATTTGAAAGAAAAGGTTACCAGTTTCAGGTCAGACTACATTTGAATAGTGTATACCAGTGGGATACTGTATATATAAAAAAAAAAAATATATATATATATATATATATATATATATATATATATATATATATATATATATATATATATATGTATGCTATATTTGTAAGGACCAGAAAAAGAACATTTTGTCCTCTAGTGGAATCTTTGACTATTTGATCAAGTGAAATTGAGTAATTTCTGGATGAAGCCTACATTTGAGGTATATGTTTCTAAGTTTATCAGTGTATAGTTTGTCACCTAGGATGATAACGTTTTTGTGTATTTGAAGTTCATCCAGTGTATTTAAGAAGTGGACATTTTTTGGTCCCATTGACAGGTCCTGTAACAAGCTACAACCTGATAGCTGTATTTAGAGTAAGTTGAATCTCAATAAGTTTAATTTGTGTGCCTCTGGGAATCTGTCTTAAGGCATCACAGTCATTAAGAAATATGGATACTTCATTACACTTCCCATGATGTCTAAAGACATGGTAGGTACAAAGTCTGGAATAAAGGGGGTTCTTTCTGAACATTTTTTAAACCAGTATTCAATAATAATACATACATGAATGTGTTCCAATACAGGAGGCAGGCCTTCCTGGACAGGCAATGTTTTACTTAAACTCTGAGCATTGAGCAGTCTAAAATTGATACTGTATCTTGCTTTATTTAATGCTGTTATAGGTTAAAAGATCCATTAGCTGTACTCTGCCTAAAAGGGTTCTATATTAATTAATTGAAGGTTCACTTCAGTGAACCTTTCATCATCGAACCCGTAATCATCGAATGTTCATTTCAGCAAATGTTCTCATCAGAAAAAAATGTAAACAGGGATACTAAGCACTTGGCCAAAACAACACTGGGACAGACACCACAGTATGTAAAACCCACCAAAGTGGGGAGCTTCACACCCGCCAACTATATATACCAACTCCTAAATTGCACTACAGTGAGGGAAAAGGGCAAATTTGTGATGTTGGCCAACTCCTTCCTTTCCCTACACAAATGTTTTCGCAGATACGAACGTTTGCTGAAATGAACTTTTCATGGTTAGGGTTCAATGAAGAAAGGTTCACTGAAGTGAACCTTCGATAAATTAATATAGACCCCTAAAAATCACTCTGGGGAAGCAAAGGTTTTAGCTAGTATGTAGAATCCTGGAATGAGAAGTGCAAGCCGAGCAAGAAGGGCTGCCCAGTAACTCATCCCATGCTGGCATAAACCAGATCCCCTTCAAATTACACCAATAGTACTTTCTAAAATGAGAACAGATTATAGTGAGTAGGATAATTTTCATGTTCTGACTATTTACTTGTGGTAAGCCTTTCTGAATCCCAGTAAAAGTGTGCCTTCTGTTTTATGTTTTTTTTTTCCCTCAACAGTATGGTCTCAAAGGCGGGTTTCTGTACATATGTTAAAATGCAGTGCATTGGCTTCCACCACAGCAATGTAACTATTTCCATGAAGGCTTTTCTGCAGCTTGGATATGTAAGGAAAACAGTCATGAGGAACATTTGGATAATACCTACAAAATATGAACCACTGATAACTAGTGCCTTTAACATCGTAGAGAAGAATTTATATATTGACATAAGATTTTGGCTTAAGTAAGGTTAAGACTAGTGAGTTTTTTTTTCTTTATTAACAGTAGTTATTATTTTTTCTTATTTTTTTATTTTATTTGTTTATTTATTTGCTTTCATTTGTTGAGGTACTGTATATTGCATCAAGTAACAAAAAATAATGGTAATTTAAAATATATTTCAAATTCTATACAACTGTAAAATATACAATAAGGCTTCTATTCTTTATTAGTGATTTTGATGTGCCCTGCCTTAATCCTCTGTATTAAGTGCCACACCAACACACAGGTAGCCAGGGTACTGTAAAACACTCTCTTTGAATAGACCCATTACAGGCTTGGACACAGAACACTGCCTGATTATGTAACTTGTACAAGATCACAGAGTAGGCAAAATTAGGCAATAGGACTCAAACACAGAATTACTGTAGGGCATAGATATATCAGCCATAGCCTTAAACCTCTGTGCTAAATGTGTGCAAAGGAGATAGAAATGAATGATTTAGTGTAGGTAAACAAAAATATTTAAACAGAGTGAAAGGGACCATTTTATACACACACACACACGTGTGTGTGTGTGTGTGTGTGTGTGTGTGTGTGTGTGTGTGTCTATATATATATATATATATATATATATATATATATATATATATATATATATATATATATAAAAACACACAAACATAGATAGGGAGAGACGGATTGAGACAGTGGTGGGTCTCACCAGATAACGTGCTATATTTGTGTGCATAGTGTGTGAATAGAAATGCTAATGAAAGAGGAACTTTTATTTTATTAGCCAGAGAAATTTTGTAATCAATTTAAATGTCAATATTGTTTTAAGAAAAGTGAATGGTTGTTCAATAAAATGAGAAATACTGTATAAAAGGAGGGCAAAAGTAATCAGCTGCAAACTTTTATTTTACATTCTTGGAGGTGAAAATTGATGCCCAGCACCGCGGCTTTGGATGAGAGACAGCAGAGTTAATGAAGGCTGGAAAGAACACAGCAGGAGGAATACGGAGATTGTTCCTGTTAAGAGTTATGAGAGGAACAGTGAAAGAAGAGGACGTACTGAAAGAGATTGTATTCCACTCATATGTTACTGTATTGTAGACATCTGTGGTGAACATTTACTAAGCCACAAGATTTCTTTTTTTAACAGGAAACACCTCTATTGAATTATTTATTCATGGCATAGGCAATAATGCATTTCTATACATGAAAACAAACATTATATGTTACTTATAATCTTCTGTACATTCATTGTCATTCAAACATTACAAACTTCATTTAATTCCTGCCCTTTCATAAACCTCATTCCTTATCCAAAACATTTTTCTGCATGTATTGTTCCCACAGTTCCAATTGTTTCCTATGTAATTTGCTCCTACCTTTTACTAAAGATACCTGTTCCAGCTGGGTCTATATTAATTCATTGAAGGTTCAATCCATTAAACCTTTCTTCATTGAATCCTAACCATCAATCATTCATTTCAGTGAACGTTCTCACTGAGCAAAAATTTAAACAGGGAAAATAAGCACTTGGTCAAAACAACACCAGAACACACACCACAGTATGCAAAACCCACCAAAGTGATGGGCTTCACCCCCCACATCCCCCTAACAATACATTTCAACTTTGAGATCACACTACAGAGGGAAAAAGGGCAAATTTGTGCTACTGGTCAACTGCTTTTCTTCCCTATGTAAAATTTTCATAGATATGAATGTTTGTTGAAATGAAGGTTCCATGGTTAGGGTTTGATGAAGAAAGGTTCGCTGAAGTGAATCTTTGATGAATTAATATAGATCTGTTCCAGTTCTTTTATCTCTGTTACTATATTCAGTACTTCTAGTACAGTTGGTTTAGACTTTGATTTACATTTTCTCATAATTGTTTTTGGTAGCCACCAGAATTAAATTCAATAAGTCCTTCCTATGTTATGGATTTCCAAATCTGTATCACAGGTCAAAAAATTATTTCCTTAGTTACAGCAATTTGCTCACCCAGTATTTCTGACAGAGTACTCTGCAGGAAATTTTAGTCTGCCAACTCATTTCACTTCCAATATATGTTCCCAATGACCTCTTTCTTCCCCATCACACCTCCAACATTTGCAATCAACCTGAAGAATTTTTTTCTGGATCCTGCTTGGGGTATAAATATACCTATGCAAACACCCGCAAGCAAAGATCCTAAATCTGGTACTGATTTTTGTTTACTTGAGAGCCATACATACATCCTCCCATTGTTTCTTGTGAATTGCTTATTCAATCTCTCTTACCAATCCTTTCTAACCTCCTCTGATTGATTGCTATAGTTATCATGCAATATTTTATATGCCCTACTAATTATCCCTTTTTAATAGCAGCTTTTATTTTAGATTCTAATGAAAACTCTACCAGTGCTGGTCTTTTACTTAGGATCACCTTATCCCTTTCTCTTTGCCTATACTTTGTTATCAATCCTTGACTGTGAAGAGACTCTCTAGCCTGCAGCCCAAATGAATTTTCAGCCTCTTCTCTTTCTATCACCTTTCCCTCTCTAATTATTTGATCCCATTATCTTGGTTCCTTTGCCAGATTTCTCAAGTAAATTCCAACCCCTTCTTGCCTATTCTATGTACCCCTAATTGCAGTCATCCCTATCAGTAGAATTGCCTTTCATCATTCCTGTGTTGGTTAGTTCTTAAAATATTTTCTGCTACTTTATGAATATAATATTCTTTATAGTTTTTGTTATCCTCCGTAAGGAATTACATCCAAAATCACAGTCTGTCCTTATTTCTTGAGCTTCCCCCTGTTGCATCATCATCCCTTTTCATTTTGAATTATAGGTTTCTGTTTGTGCTATGTATAGGAGCCTTAACTGCGTAGCTCTGAAATACCCCTTCAAATCAAATAATCCCAAACCTCCTTGTTCTATTGGAAATATCAGCTTATCCCACTTGGCTCTTGCCCTCTTCCCCTCCCAGATGAAATCTTTCAACTGTTTATTAATTGCATTCTACAACTTCTCCGGTGATTGATAAAAGTATGGTAAAAACAACGTAAAAGCTCCTGTTAAGAGATGAACGCTCCTGGTTTCAAAACAAGTGTTAATATATAAAGACAACAAACTGGAACGAAATGACCTCAGTAAAATGACGTTTCCAAAGGCACACAAAAGAGTTATTCAACTCAATAAAAATAGTGTTCTAAAGGCACTGAAAGGTTATTCAACCCAGTAGAAACAAAAGTTCACACTTTTCCAGTCCAGTAACCACGCACAATGGCATATAATCCAAACAAAATATTTATTTGAGCTAGCAAACAGTAAGCGCTTTCACCATAGGGCTTTTTCAAACTTCAACAGTAGCATTTGAGATTAGGCAGCTTATATACATAAGGGAAGAAGTTCATTAGTACAATCAAATCAAATTAATTGATTAATTAGTTAAAATCCATCTCATTTGAATCATTTAAGGGCAAACCAAACCTATAAGCATGTGTTGAAACTTGAATAAGGTAACATTTATACATACACAGAATTCTTGTAATACTATTTAATTCAGTAGCCCCTATAACTTTATAACTTCAATTCATTTCTAATCATAAATATCTTTAATAATAATACAATAAATAAATAAGGAAAGTATAAAATATATATAATATAATATATAAAATACATATAAAAAATACATATGAAAATCACAGTTAAAAACACAATACTGAGATATGAGTAGTCATACCAATAGGGAATAAACACATAAAAGGACATATGATGAAAATGTATTCCTAGCTCATATTTAAAAAAATAAGCAGGTAATGAAAAGTGCATATAAAAGTTTATGCATAATGAGTAGGCTGGAAGTGTGTGCATGAATATATAATGTGAGCATTGGAGCATAGACAAGAAACTACAACTAAAGGTCTAGGGTCGGATGATATAAAGCTAGTAATAGAGGGCTATAAGGCAGATTAATTCATGAGTTAGGCCTAGCCAACCTTTTCCTGCGTAGTAAAGGTTTCACTTGTACTTTATCATTTATGCCTGGAAATTTGTCAGCTCTTAGGCGGACAATCCATCTAAGTTCACATTCCTGCAGGTAAGAGTCTATATCTCCACCTCTAATACCAGGTTTAACCTGTTGTAACACCTTGAAGTTAAATAGATGACCTGGTCCTGTATTCCTTACATGTTTTGCTAAGGCATTATTCTCAGAAGCAGTCCTAATACTATATACATGTTCTCTAATACGCTCCCTGAGTTGCCTACAGGTCTTGCCTACATAAAATACTGGGCAGCACGTACATTTAGCAATATATACTACATTAGTACTCGTACAACTAGTCCCAGTATTAAACTTATAGACTTTTTGCGTAGATGGATGTATAAATCTATCACCGTTATCTATGTATTGACATTGATTACATTCTAGACATGGTGTAGTATTGTAATCTTTCATAGGCACATTGCCTTGTCTAATTAAAGGACAATGACATAATTTGGTCACTACAGACATTTTGTAGATGACCTTTTATTCATCTGGAAAGGGGATGAAGAATCTCTCTTGGACTTCTTTGAAATAGTTAACGGACTCCCAGATTTTTTGAAATTCACTATTAATTACTCCCAAAATGAAGTGTCATTTCTAGATATACATATTAATAGATTACCTTCTGGTCTTTTGAATACCTCTATATACACGAAAGCATGTGATAGGAACACACTATTACACCGTCAAAGCATGCATCCAAGGTTTGTTTTTGATAACATTATGAAAGGTCAGTTTATTAGAGCGTCCAGGCTGAATCCTGTATATGGGGCATTCTAAAGAAGTTAATGCCCTTAAAAATAGATTATTAGAAAGGAAGTACCAAGTAAAAGAGATAGATAGGAACATAGGATTGGTTAATAAGTTGAGGGAAACTGTGGCCAAACCATATTTCTCTGAGAAGGAAAGTCCACATGTAGCATCTGCTAAGAATGGCAATGATAATATTAGGCTATCCTTATTCTTCTCGAGAGATGTAGATAGTATCAGGGAAATTGTTCGTAAGCACTGGGAAATCCTTGAATTGGATGATGATATATCTAAGATAGTGGGTGATGGTCCATGTTTTTCCTACAGAAATAAATCTAATTTGAAAAGGACATTATGTCATCGTCCTTTAATTAGACAAGGCAATGTGCCTATGAAAGATTACAATACTACACCATGTCTAGAATGTAATCAATGTCAATATATAGATAACGGTGATAGATTTATACATCCATCTACGCAAAAAGTCTATAAGTTTAATACTGGGACTAGTTGTACGAGTACTAATGTAGTATATATTGCTAAATGTACATGCTGCCCAGTATTTTATGTAGGCAAGACCTGTAGGCAACTCAGGGAGCGTATTAGAGAAAATGTATATAGTATTAGGACTGCTTCTGAGAATAATGCCTTAGCAAAACATGTAAGGAATACAGGACCAGGTCATCTATTTAACTTCAAGGTGTTACAACAGGTTAAACCTGGTATTAGAGGTGGAGATATAGACTCTTACCTGCAGGAATGTGAACTTAGATGGATTGTCCGCCTAAGAGCTGACAAGTTTCCAGGCATAAATGATAAAGTACAAGTGAAACCTTTATTACGCAGGAAAAGGTTGGCTAGGCCTAAATCATGAATTAATCTGCCTTATAGCCCTCTATTACTAGCTTTATATCATCAGACCCTAGACCTTTAGTTGTAGTTTATTGTCTATGCTCCAATGCTCACATTATATATACATGCACACACTTCCAGCCAACTCATTATGCATAAACTTTTATATGCACTTTTCATTACCTGCTTAGTTTTTTAAATATGAGCTAGGAATACATTTTCATCATATGTCCTTTTATGTGTTTATTCCCTATTGGTATGACTACTCATATCTCAGTATTATGTTTTTAACTGTGATTTTCATATGTATTTTTTATATGTATTTTATATATTATATTATATATATTTTATACTTTCCTTATTTATTTATTGTATTATCATTAAAGATATTTATGATTAGAAATGAATTGAAGTTATAAAGTTATAGGGGCTACTGAATTAAATAGTATTACAAGAATTCTGTGTATGTATAAATGTTACCTTATTCAAGTTTCAACACATGCTTATAGGTTTGGTTTGCCCTTAAATGATTCAAATGAGATGGATTTTAACTAATTAATCAATTAATTTGATTTGATTGTACTAATGAACTTCTTCCCTTATGTATATAAGCTGCCTAATCTCAAATGCTACTGTTGAAGTTTGAAAAAGCCCTATGGTGAAAGCGCTTACTGTTTGCTAGCTCAAATAAATATTTTGTTTGGATTATATGCCATTGTGCGTGGTTACTGGACTGGAAAAGTGTGAACTTTTGTTTCTACTGGGTTGAGTAACCTTTCAGTGCCTTTGGAACACTATTTTTATTGAGTTGAATAACTCTTTTGTGTGCCTTTGGAAACGTCATTTTACTGAGGTCATTTCGCTCCAGTTTGTTGTCTTTATATATTGATAAAAGTATGCCTAACCTGTGTATAACTCGAAAAGGACAAAACATTTTCACTACTTTTATCCTGCTATCCATATCCAGAAAACAGAGCTCCCAAATTCTCAGTTTTTTTATATTATTTGGTGTTTAATCTCTAATCACATATCCTTAGCTGCCATAACAAAATCTTTTTTTAATGCATGCTCCCAAGCACTGCATTGTATCATGTCCCCATAAATGTGGGTATTGCTGAACCAATTCATGTTTGGGCACACAGTTTACAGCTACTGCCTTTGTTTTAGCTTCATTAATTTTGTACCCCCAAAAGACCTGAAACTGTTTCAGACTGTTCCACTACACTGAGATGCCCTTTTCTGGTTTTATCTGGTACAAAATAATATCATTGGCAAATAAAACCAACTTTTCTTGATTACCATACCAATTATATTCTTCAATTTCTGTGTCCCTTGTTTTCTTTGTCAGTAGCTCTAAATATAATGCAAATAACAAACGGGAAAGAAGACACCCTTGCCTGGTTGCTCTGCTCAAACAGAACTTGCCAGGGAGGAGCCACACCAATTTCATTTTCATCTCTGATCCCTTATATATTCTCCTAATCCACCTTATTATTTTATCAGGGAATGCAAATACTTCCGTTGCCTTCCTCATAAAATCCCAGCTTACTCTGTTGAATGTTTCCTCTGCATTATGAACCACCTAAAAAAGTGGTATTTTTTTGCAGTCTGCTTCCTTCTGGATTATCCTTCTTCCATTAACTTTGTCAAATGTTTGCCTCCCCTCCATAAAACCACATTGATCTATCAGTTTTGACCTCACATTACCATTCTTTTAGCCATTATAGATATCAACACTTTATAATCATGGCTGAGAATTGAAATGGGCCTGTGTGAAGCTGGGTCTGATGGGTCTTTACCATCTTTAGGTATTACATCCACCACAGCTTTTATCAGGTTGTTGGTGCTTCTCACCCTTTTAAAATACTGCTAAGCAAAACCTTTAAGATTTTTATCACTTTCTTCCCGCCTAGTTTTCAGACTTCCACAGGAATACGATGTATTCTTGGAGACTTTCCTGTAGATTGACTATACTTCATCAATTTATCTCCTGTCTTCCTATTCTCTTAGTAATTGAGCATTATCTTCCTCCAACCATGGCATATTTTATTCTTCCAAAAACATTTCCATTTGTACTTTTTCTTGATTTCCAAATTTCTCTGATTTATACATATTTTCATAACATTTCCAAACTATTTTTAATACCTCAAAAGGATCTTCAGTTATTTTCCTTGACAAGATTTCTTCTTTTGGGAAGAATATGCATTTTCCTCCTTTTTGAGTAATGACCTATGCTATTTTTCTATGACTGTCACCTCTGCTGTCATAATATTCAACATTACCCAAAGTTTGCAAGCTGGACCAAACAATATGCAAAACACAGTGAATTCAGCACTAAAGATGAATGCCAATATAAAATTAAAACCAAGTGTTTAATAGGGTTTAGATAACCAAGCTTCCTCAGAACAACATACAAAATACACATACTCTTTAAATAAGATGTTTGAATAATTTGTCAATTAACTTTAAAAGCAACAGAGCACAAATTACTAATGTTAAAAAGTATATATATACATTCACATTATAATATCTTTCTAAATAATTAATAGCATATCTTTCTAGATAATTAATAGCATTCTAACTACTTCCCCCCAATGTTGATTAATATTGTATTAGTTTATGTACAAAAGAGGCTTTATGGATACATAGTCATTAATTCCTGGGGGTGAAGTGGCATCTGTATAAACTTGCCACCAAAGTTCTCTATATGCTAATAAATTTTTATAATCACCCCTCTTGGATTTTGAGTAATAGACTCCAATATCATAAAACTGAATGTATGTTCACTTCCATATTGAATAATATGTTTTGACAAGGCATTTTTTTTTATACAATAAAGATGTGAATATATTGCCTCAACTGCCTTTCCGTCTTTCCTATGTCACAGACTGAACATACTGCAATATACACTAACATGGTAGTTCTACAATTGCCCTTAACAGAGTGTATTTTTAAGTGCTTATAGTTGTTTAAAGTTAAACTAAAATTTTCATTAATCACATAGCACTGATTACAATTCCCACATTTTGTAGTGTGTGTCGACTTAGTTAATTATAATGTGAATGTATATATATACTTTTTAACATTAGTAATTTGTGCTCTGTTGCTTTTAAAGTTAATTGACAAATTATTCAAAACATCTTATTTAAAGAGTATGTGTATTTTGTATGTTGTTCTGAGGAAGCCTCGGTATCGAAAAGTGAAAGCCTAAAAAACCCTATTAAACACTTGGTTTTAATTTTATATTGGCATTCATCTTTAGTGCTGAATTCACTGTGTGAGGAGGCAGTGTGCTTGTTGGATATACTGCCGTACTGTGTTTTGCATATAATATTCAACATTGGTAGATTGCATAAGTCATTTTTGGTGCAGTTTTCCAAGACAGACTCCTTGCACTGCACCTTTTTTCTACCTAAAAGAATGCCATCCATTTTGACATTATAGCAAAATACTTAAGGTTATCATCTGTAATCAAACGAATTCCCAGGCCCAGGGTTTGATTCTGTTGGACTCCATGTGTCTAGTGTGTGACTCTGAGCAAGTCATTTAAACAGACAGTGCTCTGGGGTAATTAGGAAATTGGTTAGATTCCCAAATGATCTCCTTGACTGTATGTCTAGCAAATATTTACGAACCTATAATTTTCCCTAACATGAGAGAGTCTGTCATGTGGCACTTGCTGGCGTTTTTTTTTTTCCTGCTTGTGGATAGCACCTTTATATTAGCCAGGTAGTGAAAGAACTGTAAAACAATTACTGCAGAGTATTGGTACTATGACTAAAGGGATGGAGGCAGTAGCAAAATCAGTGAATACAAAAATGAGTGTTAAGCCACTGAGACATGCAAAAAATGGAGAAGGAACTAGAGACATATCTTGTTATCTTTGACTGGTATACTTGCCAGCAGAGATGGAAGTGAGACAAATGTGTCAGCATCCTTTCAGCACAGCTTAGTGGAAAATTGCTGAAAATCTTCATGGAATTGAATGGGACTGTGTATCAGGACTATGGAAACATTAAAATGCATTTCTGGCTAGAGCTGGTGCTTCCTCAGAGGCATAAGCTCACAGCTTCATAGATGGACTTTTTTTTCAGCTTAATGATTAGAACCCAATTATCCCATGAGTCAACGTATCAATTGTAAAATAGTAGAAATATTAGCTATTAACAAGTTTAAGAGATGTTTACTCGTTGGTTTAAAAAATGGGTGTGGCAACCTGGCCTTAAGGATGCTTAATATTTTATTATAATATAAGAAAGATTTTATGCCATGACTGGGCTGTCTATACATATAATAAACTATCATATTGTCAACTACCCACAAGTATCAGCTGTAGACATACTCTGTTTTAAATGCAGAAAAGGGAATAACAAAGCTACGTGTTGTACTAGTACATGCAACAGTGTTATATGTGTGAACACTCTAACCTCTAAAAAGCATTCTATGGAATGCAATAAGTTATTTGCTAGAATGGTGGATTTACATTTGTTTACATTCTGATGCTGTGCTACTGCAAAAGTAATAAACTCTAATGTCTAAATTGATGGCAGAGTTGCAGAAATTAGTAGACTCAGATAGTATGGTCAAACTAATAAAATGAAAGTATATATGCAAAAAGAAATCCTTTACTAACACATACCAGAAATAGTATGCACTCATGGAGAAAGGAAACATTATTTCATTACACACTTAGAAATACAAGCTGTCTTTGGGAAGGTTGTACATCTTTTTTCAAAAAGTACCCAATCTAACACATGATGTGATGATTGGAAAATATTTCCCCACATTAAAGATCTGTTAAAACAATGAGAAGTAGACTTTTTGATAAACTCCTTCTTACTGATGGAGCTGGAAACCAGCGAGTGTAGAACTCAGTTGATATTCCACCACCTAATTTAAAAAAAAAGGAGCAGCAACCACTAGACAAATTCACTGGAGTGTACAAATCCAGTAAACATCAGGGCAACATGTTAAAACACCCTAAAATCTACATAAATGTGTCCAAGGATAGAGAAGGAAGATGAGCCTGCACCATTCAAAGAGATATGTCAGCATGCACCTATAACAGAGCCATTTGCAACAGAAGCTGCAGAAGGAAACAATTATACAATATAATATTTCAGACTGAGAGTGTTGCAAAGTAAATAGAAGGAGTGCATTATTGCCTGAAAGTTTAACAAAGCAGAGAGAAGCTGTGCCATTGCAGTCTAAAAATGTTACAGAATGAGTAAACGTGACTAGTGCAACTAATGAGCAGGGATCACTCACTAAAACAGTGCATTCTGCAGGAATAGTTAGGAATTATAAAAAGTACAAAACCTGAGTAGAATTCTAATCTTTCAGCCAAGCTAATAATGAAAGGCCAAAACTAGAGAATTTTAAGCAAGTGAGCAATGAGAAAGAAAGATTTATCAGTACGAAATATTTCATCAGTGTAGTGAAAGAAAAAGACATTAGTACCTGGTCAGAGTTTTAAACTTCCTTCTTTCAGTATAAAATAGAAAAACAAAATAAGAGAGGCTCTATGCCACATGTATCAAGTCACAGTAACAACAACAATAATAATAATGATGGTGATGACATTAATAATAGTAATAAATAACAACTGTTCTGAAGTATCCCTTACAGAGGGAAAGCAACTTAGTCAAGAAATGCAAAGTGAAAGAGAAGCGTTTGTTAATCTTCAAAGAGAGAGAGAGAGAGTAAAATGATTGATAGACAAGATTGAAGACTTACACATCCATGAGCATGCATGCCCACAACTATTTCAAATTCATCAATACAAACTTACTGGACAAGTTAGTACACAACACAGACAGGGGTGTAAAATTCCTGGATTTAGTCCTTACTAATATGGGGCAGCTTTACTCCCAAAGAGAAAAAAAGTTTTGTCTCAAGTTAACCAGTCCTCCACTTCAAAATGAATCACAAAAACAGCAAAAGAAGCAGACTGTAACACAGCCTCAATGTGAAAGTTAAAAATATTTAATCCAAACTTAAAACACCATATAAAAAGAAAGAAAAATGTATTCAAAACAAGGTAAGTGCTTTCACGTTTACAAACAGATGCTGCATCAGACCAACACTCAATGGGGGGGGGGGGGCCTCAGGGACAATATGATGTGAGAAAAGTGTAGAAAGAAAAATATAAAAGAACATACAAGATGCATTGTAAGATTTAAAACATAGTGATAGAAAGTGCTTTGACAAAGAAGAATAATTATATGAAAAATGAAGAAAAAAATACAAGAATTTATAAAAATATATATTTTTTACAAGGTAAAAAGAGAAGTGTCGAGTTACTTAAACAATTAAGTAAAAGAAGATGGCAGTGTAATAAGAGAAATAATATATAAAAAGATAGAGAGAACTCATGAAAAGATTATAAATAGTGTAGAACAATATGTATAAGAAATGCTTAAAGAAGAAAGGAAGGTAGCAAAAAAACTTGGAAGTAAAAAAAGTTAACAGAAAAAGAGAAGAGAGAGCTAGATAAAGTGTTAGGACAAGAATATATAGATATGGTTGCAGGACCAGATGGAATAGGGTATGAAATATATAAAAATTTAAGGGACTTGCAAAAAAAAAAAAAAATATATATATATATATATATATATATATATATATATATATATATATATATATAATTTGACTGAAATTTATTTGACTGAGACCAAAGCAATGACAGTTCAAAAGAGTGAAAACTCGTGTGATTGAAACTCATAACACTGACACATTAAATTAAAAGGTATATGCCCTTTTCCCCACTGTAGTGCGATCCTAGAGTTAGTATATATAGTTAGTGGGGTGGGGGGCACAGCCTCCCACATTTGGGGGGTGTGGGGGCGAGGCCCAGTGGTCGCACTATACAAATCTCGTAAAAAATGCTCTGTGCCCAATATCACAGTTGGAATGTCCTGAATTGAGAATCTAAATATATTGAGATTGGCTCTGTCAACCAACCAGCACCAGCTACAATTGGTCTAAAGGGAGGATGGGTGGGATGCTTATGTACCTTTGGGAGGCCATGCAACCGAGGTACCAAAGGTTCATTCACCTTAAGAAATTCTAACAGTTCCTTACTTAACAAATTTAAACAAAAGCTTTCAATTAAAACATTAAAAATATGTTGCTGCATCAAGCATATAGTGTCTAAATGAGCAACTTGATAAACATTATTATCAGACAACATTTTGCACATTTCCATATAATAATAATCTGAATCTAATATAACTACAAGTCCTCCTTTATCTGAGGGGCGAACAACAATACTAGGATTCAACTGTAGATCACTGAGCGCATGCTGCTCAACCTTCGAAAGGTTACAATGCTGCCTTCTATATTTACTATTAAAACATATCATAAGCATCATTCTCACAAGCCTTTAAAAAGGCTTCAACATTATAAAGTAAATCAAGTACAAACATACTGCATTTCTTAAAATAAGTCATAGTATAAGATTCAGCACTATTGTACAACAATTTCAAGGCTACATTCCATGCAAAAAGGCGTATCTCAATCAATACATCACTAATATCAGTCATGGCTGAGGGTATAAAGCCCAAACCTTTAGATAATAAAGTTTGTTCTGCTTCCTTCAAATCATATTTGGAAATGTTCCACACTAGTCCTCTTGGTGCAAACCCCACATTTTCTTTAAAGTACGGGTTTGACTCTGTACAGGTGGCTCCTTCCGTTTCTGGCCACATCTCTGAATCTCTCGATTGACTGATCCCTTCCTGAATTTTTGAAAAGGGAGAGGAAGTGTCAGAAAAACCTGTTCCTTGGTGATAGGAAGAATCTTACTTCTTACCACTGGACCCACATCTTGACCAGATAAGGACGAGCTGTTGCCTCCTGTAGGTGGAGCTTCCAATAATGGCATCGAATAAACTGAGGCAGCTGGTCCAAGAGATGTAATGACCTCATTAGGTACTAAAACAGATGGTGCTACATTGGGCATCTGTTGATTGGTCAAATCCTCAGGTGCAACTTTTTGATTGGTTCCACTCATTACTGGCCTATCTTGAACCTTAGACCAAGTAAATACATGGTGATTACTAAAGTCATGAATGTCCCTGGCTAACTTCTTCTTTTTGTTGCAAGAGACGTTTCTCATAGCAATATACTTTCTCAATGAGATCATTGAGAAACAAATCCGTATATTCATCGCCAACAGCAGTTAGCAAATCACACTGTTGTTGGTGCAATTTGTCACAAAAATCCAACTCCACGGGATGAAAAATGTCAATAGGTAGCTTCAAGTATGACCTACTGGTCTCTAAGTTAATTCTTTGCCACTGAGCTAATATCAGTCATGGCTGAGGGTATAAAGCCCAAACCTTTAGATATTAAAGTTTGTTCTGCTTCCTTCAACTCTTACTTGGAAATGTTCCCCACTAGTCCTCTTGGTGCAAACGTGTCACCATAAGTAAGCATATTCAGGACACGAAGACCCTTTGGGACAATGCTCATGCTGACACAAGCTTCAAGATGAAAGGGTTGAAGCGTCTTAAATCTGAAAAGGTCATTTTCAATACTCCGCTTCAGATTGCGTACTCTAGAATCTGCACTTGTTGTCTGTACTGGTTCAGAAACAAAACCAGAAAACTCAGTTGTTAATAATGGATTCTGCTGAACAGTCATAAAATCAAGTAAACAATGGCTAACTTTACAATTTAAAGCACATGAAGTTTCTCCATCCACGTTCATATTAATGCCTTCTGCCATATTCACCGCAAACAAGCTAGCAACACAGAAATTCCCAATTGCAACGAATAACTCCACAGAACCAGAAAGATACTTTTTAAAAATATTTTCAATATCTCTTACAAATAATAAAATATTAAAATAAAAACTTAGAAGGCAAACTCAGCCTTCATTTTTAAAACACAGTTGATGGAAATCATCTCATTAACTATGGAACATCTGTTTTTGAAATGTGAAACTGTAAAAAAGTTTTGGGGTAAACTATGTAAAGATTTTTTTGAAGATATACAAGAAGTTTATAAAATAAACATGGGTATGATAAAATATGGATATTACATGAATAGAAGCAAAGAATATGTTAAAATAATGGATAAAAAGTTATTTTATGTTATATGGGCTATATGGAATGAAATAATAAATTAAATTATGTTTAATGGCAAATGGATTTTAGCAAGAATATTAAGTAAAATCAAATGGTGGTTATGGAAAAAGCAGTGGGGGGTCTAATAGGGATGAAAATGTATTATTATTGTGAAAGAAATTCTGAAAATATGAACAGATTTATATATCTATATATTTATTCTTCTGGACTCGCTCCAAAGCTGCTGTGCTATCCTGGCCCTAGCATCCTGGCTGCTTAATTTGCTACCCAACTTGCTTAGACTGCACTAATTCTGTAGAACCATCCTGCCTTTCGACTAAGGACCCTCTCCAAACCTTCCTGCTGCATCATCTGTTTGCCTTTTACTCCTGAACCCTTCAAAAAAAGGAAAAAGAAATAATTTGCTACCCAACTTGCTTAGACTGCACTAAGTCTGCAGAATCATCCTGCCTGTCGACTAAGGACCTTCTCCAAACCTTTCTGCTGCATCATCTGTTTGCCTTTTACTCATGAACCCTTCAAAAAAAGGAAAAAGAAAGTATGTGTCATCTTACACCTGGCAGTAAAGTTTAGTTTATGACTATTATTTTATGAAGGTGTAAAGGGCGCTCCCCAGCCAGGACAGCTAGCAGACTTTCTCCCTCTTTACCCTACAACCAGTATACCTCTCTAGCTTCCAATATAAGCTCCCTAACTGTTCTTTTTTTCTTCCTTGACTCTCCGAACAGATTACACCCAGAGTAAAGTACTCTTGATATAATATTTCTGACCACCAGGTGGCATCCTTACCCAGGCTAACCATCATAAACCTACCCCTGTGGCTCATAGACAGTTCTCATTATACTCTGTTCCTCATATTTTGCTGATACTATTGCCCACATTAGTCTTTACCTCTACAAATAGCATTCCCCTTACCCTAGCCTCTCTCCCACTACTTTCCTTTATCTCTATCTATACCCATATATAGACATACCCAAACATAGCCTTACCTTTAAAAATCAGCATTTTTGTTGATTGTTTTTCTCTTGAGTTTCTTCCTTCTCTTGTGTCTGTCTCCTTATCTATATCTCTTGCTATTTTCCTTCCTCACTAGCTACATACTTCCTCTGTACCATTCCCCTCAGGATTCAGTGTCTACACACCTCTCTTCTGGCTCTGCATAGCCCTTCCCAGATTACATTTTCTTTTCTAACTGTCCTTTGACCTGTCAAACAGCAATAGCTTTAGCCCCTCCCTGTTATGCCTGCTGCCATAACACCTCTCCTCCTCTATCCCACCCACTACTCCCCTCTAAGCCTATAAGTATCAGTAAAACCACGTGGCGCCATCTTTATTCTTCTGGACTCACTCCAAAGCTGCTGTGCTATCCTGGCCTTAGCGTCCTGGCTGCTGTAAGTTACAGCCTTGTATGTTATCTTTGTTTAACTGGAATTAGCCTGAAATACACCTTTTATGCATAGCTCATTATGTATTACCTGAATTTAGCCTGATATGTGGATTCAGTGCTAGCCTCTTTGTATTAAGTGTTATTTTCTGCTTAATCTGTGTGATAGACTATCAGTAATAAGGGTACAATAGTACCTCTTGTGTTCATAGGTTCATAGGTTCATACTAGGCTATCTGCCCAAGGGCATTTATAAGCCTAGCCCATTATGTGGCTGGCTTTACCCCTTTAGTTTTGAATAAAAAAATATGCTATCATTTTTGTGCTGCCTCTCAAGCAGTGACACTGACAAGTAAATCCTTGGGTATATCTCTGCTCTCTCATCCATTGGTCAAGAGATTCTTGAACAAGGCCAGAGAGGAAGGTGCTCTGCCTCATGTACGGGATTTTTTTCCACAGCACAGCATAATCTGTCTGGTGATGAATCTGTCCCTCCGCTCTATTTATAACCTAACCTCGTGTCAAGGTTTAAACCTCCCACCCTTGTGATTTTTGGATGATTTGATTTGAATGATATTCATCAATCAAATCTGGGACATGGCCTTATATGTATATATCAGGTCACCTCTGCTGCATGGTATGAGAGCGGAGAGAGAGAGAGTCAAGCTGGAGTTCTTTTTTTTTGAGACCCTTTTAAAACTTATTTGAGACCCTTTTTTTTTTTTTAGCAGGTGTGTTTGGTGGGAGTTGTTGCAACAGGTCAGTCACACGGGCATAGAGCACAGATTGGGTGAGTATGATCAATCATAGGTCTAATGAGATCTGAGTGAAGGGGTTGATGATGTCTGGATCGATCATGTGAATCCCTTCATGATCAGGTGGGAGTATATAGAGTTTCCTAACTTACTGTGTCAACAACAGTGTCCTACGACAGCCCTGACTGTTTTTCTCTGTGATCCCTGATGACTTTTCTATGGTAGCTGGATTATAACCTATATGGTAGCTAGGGGTATACCTTGTTTTTTTTGCGTATTCATACTATGCATTTTTGGCACCAGGCTTCTCAGGCCATGGCTCTGGGATCTCTGGTGTATTTGTGTTCTGTGAGGGGGGAGTTATCATCTGTGTCAGTCAGTTTTTCACATATAACTGTTGCAGTTTTGCAGTCATCTGCAAACTTTGTCCCTCCTGTGTTTTGCTGAACAGAAAAGAAGGACTGAGGAAGAACATGCTGAGGACCTTTGGACTCAGGACTGAGCCCTGTGGGACACCACTTGTGACTCTATCTGGGTCATGGCTGGCTCAGCAACTCTGACCATGTGGGGTCTGTCCTTAGCCAGTTTGCAACCCATCTTGTGATTATTGGGTTTACATTCAAGGTTTTGGATTTTTAGATGATACCCAGGTCATGTGGGGGTAGAAGGCCTTGCCTTGGTGGCTATCATGGACTGCCTTTCCCTCATCAATGGCCTCAGTGACTGTCAAGAAAAAGGCCGAGTTTAGGATCCAAGCTGCAGGATCTCCTTCTTTATTTATGAGTTCCATTATGATCCTTCCATGGTAGTTATTCCTTATTTATGTAGAGATGTACCTAGAGGTATATTACAATTGCGTTTTCACCCTGAGTGTCGATAGTCCTTTCATGTAACTTCTTAATGTCCAGCTGATCTGCGATAAAACTGTTAGTAGCGATCCCACAGATACTGTTGATCTAACAATCTGTCTGGATACATTGGGCTCAGTAGGAATTACAACTGCATTGCCCACGTGGAGAGATTGCGCCAAAGGGGTGTAAACTCAGTAAATGCTAGTGCTAAACATCGCATATCATAAATAAAAAGCTAGTTACCTTTGGTGTTCTAAATGATTGGGAGTGGTAATTTCTGCAGCTCATGGCAGACTATAAGTAAATCCTGGCCATACTTTGTCTAAGGGCAAGACTTCCCTATTGGTTTTCTCCTGAAAATAGTGTACATTGAGATTAATGCTTAAATAAGAACACAACGCACACCAAGACAAGGCTACCTACACCAATATTTTCACTGAGATTAAAAGAGCATCTGTGATTTAGCTCTTAACCTCAGTGTACTAAACATGCTAGTTCATCAGCACCTTCCAGTTAAAGTGATATTGTGCATTTTCTAAATGCACAGTCACTAGCTCAAGCTTGCCAAAGTATTTCAAGTCTATATGTGGAAAACAACCTCGCAATAGTGAAACAAATGAATAGATTACAAGCATCTTTCCCATTTATAAAAGGTATTTAAGCATTTCGTCCTGCAATGCTCTTTGGATAGGTTTATGAATAACCTCAGGAAAAGATCCTTATGATAGTAGTGTTGCTTTCACTGCCCAGATAACCAGGGTGGAATATACATAATTTTATCGCTGGGTAATTAGGGCTGGTTACTGACCTAATGCTAGATATCTTGAAAAGAAGGTTCCTATTGGTTAGACCAAATGTGCATGTGGTTGTTTTCACTCCATTATGATTGTCATATAGGTATTATACCTACTAGTTAAATAGTTTCTACACTTAGCTTAACTGTCTTTAGATATTTACTTTATATTACAATCTTATGTAAACTAGTACAATATTGTTTTTACCATATAACTAACAGTTGAACTGTATATGTCACTATGTTTTGGCTAGAATGATTAAGCAAAGATCTGTTAGCATGAAATGTACCTCTGTTTCTAGCAAATAACTACCTAGCCTTAAGCTACTCTGTCCTTACCATAGTTAGAGAAAATGCATTTATGTGTGTTTAACTGCTTAAAGAGAATGCATTTATGTGTATATCGACTGCTTAAAGGACCTGCTTATGCTATTTGTTACTACAGTACATATTTTTCTCTCTCTCTCCCAAAAGTAATTTGCTACTCAACTTGCTTAGACTACACTAAGTCTGTAGAATCATCTTGCCTGTCGACTAAGGACCCCCTCCAAACCTTCCTGCTGCATTATCTGTTTGCCTTTTACTCCTGAACCCTTCAAAAAAGGAAAAAGAAAGTATGTGTCATCTTACACCTGGCAGTAAAGTTTAGTTTGCAGCTATTATTTTATGGAGATGTAAAGAGTGCTCCCCAGCCAGGACAGCCAGTAGACTTTCTCTCTCTTTACTCTATAACCAGTACACCTCTCTAGCTGCCAGTATAAGCTCCCTAACTGTTCTTTTTTCCTTTCTTGACTCTCCGACCAGATTATACCCATAGTAAAGTACTCCTGATATAATATTTCTGACCACTAGGTGGCATCCTTACCCAGGCTAACCATCATAAACCTACCCATGTGGCTTGTAGACAGTTCTCATTATACTCTGTTCCTCATATCTTGCTGATACTATTGCCCACATTAGTCTTTACCTCTACAAGTAGCATTACCCTTACCCTAGCCTCTCTCCCACTACTTATTTTATATTTATTTATTTATTTCAGTTTGATTACCGGGGAAGTCAACTGGGCCAAGAAGATCCCATTTTCAGTGGAGGCCCGGGGAGAAAAGCTCCAAGGCATTACAGCAATACAATGTTTAAGAAGAATACAAAGATAATCCACACAGCAAGAAAAAACTACTTTCCTTTATCTCTATATTTACCCATATATAGACATACCCAAACATAGCCTTACCTTTAAAAATCAGCATTTTGTTGATTGTTTCTCTTGAGTTTCTTCTTTTTCTTGTCTCTTCCCTCTCCGTTCGCCCTATGGGCTCACTCCACTCCCCTACCCTACCCCCAGTTCTCACACTCAGTGCTCCTACACTTATACCACTCAGCCACACCCTCTTCTCCATCCAATGAATGAGATAGTCCCACCATCCTAGTTAGTTAACACCACACCCTTATTTTTCCATTTAATCAATTATACTTAGCACTACTAAATGTCTTATCTCCTAGTCTTACCCCTCTATCCTAGTCTGTTCTAACTTAGGCCATTCCTTCCTACCTTTAGAACCCTAAACTAATTGTTTTCATGATGGCTACCACAACTGTCTCCACATTAACTAAACTACTACTCACTGCCACATTTATATCTGTTATACTCTCAGCCTACAACTTAACTTCCTTCGAACACCCATATTACTCTAATTTCCACTACCCACCTACACAAACAGCCACACACATCCTCACTGTCCCCCACAATAACATAAACATAATATTTGCACCTAGTTACCTACATGCAAAGTTCCATAGACTGTCCCACATTCAATACTATAATCCTTCAACCAAATAAGCTCAGTTTCTATTAACTAATCTACATTACACATTGCACATTCCACAAAAAAGATCATTACAAAATGGTGACATTCATCCTAACCCAGACCCAGCCAATGTCCTACCTACTGATCTGCTTACCAACTATCGCACAATCACACTGAGCCCAAATAAACTTCCCAACTCACTCCTGATAGCACATCTCACTATCCAAAGTGTCAATAATAAAGTTCCCCCTCTCCATTCTCTCTTAGACATGTACTCTTTTGACATTCTTTGCTTGACGGATACTTGACTAAAACCACAAACTCAAGACAATGAAATTATCCCACCAGAATATAACATATTGAGACATGACCGTATTAGGAGAAAAGGAGGGGGAGTAGCACTTCTTTACAAAGATGGACTACAGGTTACCACCTCACCTTATAACCCACTTGAGGACAGTAATGCTGAAGTCCTTATTTCCAAGAGTCAGCTTAATCCTAGTAAATCCATAAATATCTTATGTATCTGTCTACCTCCTGGAAATAACATTAACTCATTAGAGAACATTCTTAGCTGGGTCTCTGCAACCTTCCCACAAGAAACTACAATCCTTGATAATGTCAATATTGACTGGAAGTGCATCAATACTGAACATCCCACTACTCATATTAACCTTTATGGCTTCTCTCAGACTATTACCTCCCCTACTAGAATAAATAAACCAAACCAAAAGGAGAGCATCTTAGATTGGATACTTATTAATAATTACCAACAAACAAACCTACAAAGTGGGAATCTTCCCTAATGATGCAAGTGACCACTCCTTGACCTATATAATCAGGAAAAAAACATATATCTTACACCCAAGATCATATACAACTATACGTTCCAACAAACATTTTAAAAAAGAACTATTCCAGAGTGAACTCAGTGCCTGCAAGTGGACCTGTCTAAAAACCCTCCCATTGGAAGATGCTGTCCTATACTTTAACTCAAATTTTTAACTACCCTAGACCTGTATGCACCCAAATGTAAAATAAGAATTCGATCAAAACCTGCCCCATGGTTCACCAAAGATACCAAGCAAATAATCCTACTTTGAAATAAAGCCTGGACTAAGTGGCATACTACTAAAAGCACATCAGATCAACAAATATTTAGACAACTAAGAAACACAACTAAAAAATCCATTCTCTTAGATAAAAAACTTTTACTGTCAAATACAGCAAACACACCAAAATAACCCCCAAAGATTCTGGGCTAGTATCAATAGACTCCTACACCCAGGACGCTCCAGTACACCAACCCCTTTAGGAGCTAATCATGAGACTCCCTCCCAAACTGCTAATGACTTTAACTCCTTCTTCACAGAAGCCATCCAATCTCTAGCCAGTCAGCTATCCCCTGATACTTCCAGCCTTCCTACTCCCATGACTAACACTCTTCCTATCTTCCAACAAAACCCATCTCTGCAAACTTCATTTTCAAACTCCTAGCAAAACATAAGCCTTGTACCCCCTCTGCAGACCAGATCCCAGCTGAATATCTGCAAAAAGCAGCTAAAGCTGTAGCTTATCCAATATCAATACTGATAAATAGATCCATCCTGCCATCTGGAAAATCTCACACATTATCCCCCTACACACAGGTGGCAACTCAATTGAATATTCTATCGGCCCCTTGAATTCTATCCCCCTTTGCAATAACAATGGAAAAATGTATTCATCATCAGTTAACAGGACACCTAACTGTCAATAACATACTAGCTAAAAGCCAACATGGCTTTAGGCCATTCCATAGTACTACTACTGCCCTCTTATCCTTTACGGACACCATTAATAGAAACCACAACAACAATGTACTCTCTTCAGCTCTGTTTACTGATCTTTCAGGCTTTTGATATGGTAAACCATACATTACTTATCTATCTTCTCAAATCACTTATCCTTGATTCCCTATCTGTAAAATGGTTCTCATCCTACCTGAGCAACAGGCAACAGGCAACAGGCAGTACTCTGGGAGAATAATTTATCATCCCACCTGCGTGTCACATAGAGTATCTCTCAGGGCTCCATTCTAGGTCCTCTATTATTTTCAATCTTTATTAATGATCTCTACTTAGCTATTCCCAATGCAACTTGTATTACAATATGTAGATGATTCTACTTTAATCTGCACAGCTAAATCTGCTTCTGAATTGCAATACCAAACCCAGAAAATATTTAACATAGTTGAGACCTGGTTCTTGAAACGCTGTCTCCTTTTGAATCCCCCCAAAAAACAAAGCTTCTGCTCTTTACTCCTACTCGTAGGTCCACACCTATAGATTTCTCAATTATCTCTAAAAAATGGCACCCTCATAGCCCCTGACTCTACCACAAAACTCCTAGGGATCACAATAGACAACAACCTTAACTTCACATTAATAACACTATAAAATCAGTTAACAGAAAAATGGGCTCCCTGTATAGAGTCAAGCCATTCCTTACACCAATAGCAAGAACTACCATTGCCCACTCCCATCTAATCTCTACTCTTCTCTATGCCTCACCAATATATACCAATCTATCAAAACTTAATCTCAAACTAGCCACCTCCTATAATAACATTGCCAGATTTGCTACTGGTAAGCCCTTCAGAACCCACCATTGTCATAACCTCATACAACTTGGATGGCTTGAACTACAAAATCTGCTTCAATTCAGCCAACTTATTATTGCCCATAAAATTCTCTACCAGCCTAACAATACTCCAATACTCTCACATCTCATAACTCCTTATAAAAATTTTAATACCTTAGGTTTATCCAACAAACTTCTGGTTAACATTAACAAGTCTAACAACATGGCAGGGGACTCACTGTTCTCTAACACAACTGGGAAAAACTTGAACCATCTACCTAGTGAACTTACTTCCCTTCCTACCTTATCACTCTTCAAACATAAACTCAGAATTTTCCTTAATACATACTGAATTTGCTCCTGTTGCAACCCTGATTAACCTATCAATACTGCTACTAATATCTTCACTAACTCTATTTCTCTCCACTCAGCATAGGTCCTGTAGTGCAATAGTAAAACGTTAAACCAGAAATTAGATACTTTTTTTAGTTACTATTATAAATAAATATCTGGTGCTATTTTTTGTAAATAGCTCTATGAAATGTGTAGAAATAGCATCTATGTCTTGTATATTTTTTAGGAAAAAAAAAACCTTGTCTGTCTTTCATCTGTGTTGGAGCTTTATTCCCCGGGCCTTTACTGAAAATGGACATATATCCAGTTAGACTAGCCCGGTCAACAAATGTAACATAAAATAAAATAAAAATAAAATAATAAATTGTAGATTTGTAAATATGTAAATATTTTGCAAATGCCAGTATTTTTATGTGTGTGTATGTGTGTGTGTATATGTGTGTGTGTGTGTGTGTGTGTGTGTGTGTGTATATATATATATATATATATATATATATATATATATATATATATATATATAAAGGAACCCTTCTCTTTCCAATAGGTGCTGTGGGTCCTTTTACATCCACCTCAACCACCATCAACTCAAGCAGATGGGACATTAGTTTAACATCTCATTAGAAGGACAGCACATTCAGGAGTGCAACACCCCATCTACCTGGTATGAGAATAAAACCTGTTGCACCACTGGCACTTTGTAGAACACTATTTTGCAAATTTTGTTTTTTTGTTATGTCTTGCATGGCCTGTCAATTGACTGTATTTCTTTGAAGCTCATTGGGTGCTTTGGCCCTTGTATTCAGCATTCTGTGGCACAGTGCTTCTGGTGACCATGACATGCAGTTTGCAAAGAATGCCATGCAGTACACCCATGTTGTACTATATCATCATGTGCTTTTTGTCTCTGTATGAATTTAATGCACAATGCAGATGTCTTGCTGTCTGTCCTGTCTTTTTGCATCCATTGTGTTGCATCAGTGCTCCACTGTTATGTCCTGTCACAAACTGTGCTGATGAAATGTGCATGAGCCATGCAAACTGTGGCATATATTTTGCTCTGTGGACCTCATCCATTCACTGGTATATATGCAGCTTTATGCAAGAAACACATGCAGTCTCTTTAATGTAGCTTGGATGACAGTGTTCCTTATATGACCAAGCTCATGGCTTGGCAGTTTAAATTATAGATGTAAGTGGATTGGCATGTGCTGTGAAACACACTACACTATTAGCATTGTAAAGTTGGGTATAGGGGTAGAGGAAAAGGGATGTGGAGTAAAGATGGAACACAGAGTAGCACTGTATTAATTTCTTGGTTTACACTAATATCAGAAGTACAGAAAACAAGGACAGTTGTTGTTAATCAATGGATGTGGCTGCTGTGTCCCTTAAGATAATGTTATCAGGGTGATAGTACACATTTACAGTGTGATTATGTGCTGTGGGCGATGTTTATATATGTGCAGGCACAGGTGTGTGTGTGTGTGTGTGTGTGTGTGTGTGTGTGTGTGTGTGTGTGTGTGTGTGTGTGTGTGTGTGTGTGTGTGTGTATGTGTGTGTGTGTGTGTGTGTGTGTGTGTGTGTGTGTGTGTGTGTGTGCATTCATGCAATGTACAGATTTATGTTGGATTTTTTTGGCTTGTTCCTTATAAAACTTTTGTTCTTCTGGCAGATCTTTGAAGACTGAAGTCAGAATATTATGATAGATGTTTAAGTTTCAAACTTCATACCCTTCAAAAAGATCATGCTAATGCAAAACCTACTATTTAATCGGCTTTCTAAGTTTATAAGTTCAATATTTAAAAGTTACTCCTATTTTAGTGCCTTTGTCCCCCCCTTTATTTATCGCTTTGTCCAGATTTATTGTTCTAAGAGGTAGAGAAGTATGGTGTGTGTGTGTGCATGTCTGTGCATGTCTGTGTTTGTGCCTTTATGTTTATACATACATACATACAAATGTTTCAAGCATGGGCATTAAAACCCTTCTAGGTTGCCAATATGCCAAAACACTTGTTCCCATAATAAATGCCCAGGCTGTTCTTAAAAATATCTAAACTAGTATTTGCTTTAATGTAATTTGGTAGTCTGTTCCAAGCATCAGCTACTCTGTCAGAGATACAATGAGTACACTTCTCATTCCTCTAGAATCTTCTACATAGGTTATCTGACGATTCTCTAGTACTTTTTGATAACCCCAAACATTCCCAGAGGTAGTTGTCCCTAAATGCCTTATATACCTGAATAAGATCTTCTCTTAAATATCTGTAAGAGACACTGTACAAGTTCAGATATTTTAGTCTTTCATAATAACTTGGATGCCCTTAGTATATTTCCGCTGTACTTTTTCCAGTTTATTCATGCTTGTTTTCCTATAGCGTTTCCATATTGTTATTCCATACTCAAGTTTGGGTCTAATGTAACTAACAAGCAATGATTTCATTATGTTTGATTTCCTAGACTTTATAAATCTTTTTATACAACCTATAGTTCTATAACTATCATTAGCCAATTGGTTGATATGATTAGAAAAACTCATAGCTGAATCTACCCATATACCCAGATCCTTAAAGGAGTCTACAGTTTCAATCACTGTGTGCTGTATTAAATATTCACCTTTCAGTTTATGTCTCCGAAATCTCATATGCTTAGTTTTTGATGTATTTATCAACATATTATTCTCCTGTGCCCAAATGGCCAATTTAGTCAAATTATTTTGCAGACATGCCTTATCTGTAACACTTGTAATCAGTTTTCCCAATTTCAGGTCAACAGCATATAGACTATAGAACACATCAGATGAAAAAGTAAGGTCTGAAAGATACACTCTAAACAAGTAAGAGCCTAGTACAGAACCCTGTGGGACACCTTGATTGTAACCAAGGATATCACCTGTCCAGTTGGTGTGTGATACTTACCATGTCTTATTTGTAAGCCATGCAGCTATCCATCTTATCAACAATACATCAATTCCTAGCTGTACTAATTTATTGATCAGTGTTTTGTGCATGACCCTGTCAAATGCTGAAGTTAAATCTATACAAATCACATCACAGCACAATTTTTCATTCATAGCTGTTATTATATTGTTATAGAACATCATGTTACAGGTAGTAATAGTTCTATTTTCAAGATATGCATGCTGATATATGGTTTCAAGTCCCACCCTATCCAGTTTTGACAATAACTTATCCAGTATTACCTTCTCCATTATTTTTCCACAACATGAAAGTAGACTTAAGGGTCTATATGATTCTGGGTTTGTCCTACTCCCTTTTCCCTTAAAGACAGGTTTAATAAGTGTACGTCTCCAATCTTGAGGAATCTCCCCATATTTATATGACCTACTGAATAATAGATGTAATGGCAGTGTAAGTTCTTGCTTAAGTGTTCTCAAATCATTGTTACTTATTCCGTCTCCTCCCTGCTCTTTGTTGGGATCCAGTTTGCACATTTCTTTTTTCAATATAATCTAATTTAATTCCAGTATATAGGGTTACCTGGATGTCACCAGTACAACTTACCACCCCATTTGTGCAGCCAAACTGTTTTGCATAAGATTTTGTAAATATATCTATAATCTGTTGTGTCCGAAATAAATTTAGAATCTGTGCACAGTTTATCAATTTGTGTATCTTTACTCCTTCCACATCTTATGTATTTATAAAAAGGTTTCGTATTATGCTCAATATCTTTATATAAATTTTCTTCAAATTGTTCTTGATCTTGTCTAATACTATGCTTAATCTGTTTGTCCAGTTCATTTATTTCAGTTTTCAAAGTTGTAGTTCAACCTCTCTTCCATTTCTTATATTTATTGTCTCTCACCTTAATCAGGTATATTGTTCTTAGGTAAATATACCCCCCTGATGTTATGTGCCTAGATCCTGATGTTAAACATTTTTTTGACGTTTTGCACTCAATTTCTCTTTCAAAACTTTCCACATTCCATCTGCAGTTTTTCCACTAAACACCTCACTCCAGTTAGTTTTATATAGCAACTTTTTTGTTTCCCTATAATCTCTAATTAACCTTCTGTGCATTGGCTTAGATTTCAGTTTGGCAGAATTATCTAGCAACAAATTAACCTTTATGACCCCATGATCACTGCACATCAATGGTGGTAAAACTTGACTTGAAGTTACGGTAATTTCTTTATGAACATAAACAATATCTAGTATATTCCGTCCCCTCGTAAGTTTTTTTACAATCTGAAGCATTTGTTGTTCCTGAATATATTCTGTGAATAATTTCTTTACTAACGTTGTTGAATCAATATTATTCCAGTCTGTTTCTGATAAATTTAAGTCCCCAGCTAATATTATTCTTCCCTCCTGTGTTTCATGTAAGAAATATATGAATTCCTCTAGGTCATCTGCACTTGACTTTGGTGGTCTGTACACTCCAACAATTGTTATATGTTCCAGGGTTGTCTTTATTGTCACAGTTACACAGTCTATAGTATTGGCATTATCATTGAACATTTAATAATCACAAGACTCATAGCTATCTTTAATGCCTATCATAACACCTCCACCTGATTTTTTGTTAGAATGTCTGTTACAGTAAAAACATTTATACCCTGACAGAACTGGCTTGCAGTCACTGTTCTTTAACCATGCTTCACAAACTACAACAAAATCAATCTTGTGGGAACGTAGCAAATTTTCTAATAAAAACACTTTATTATTAATGCTCCTAGCATTAACAACCATCAGAGATGCATCAAATGTTGCTATCTGTGAACTGTTACATTTTGACCAGGCAAAAATCCTGGCTAGTGTTAGTCAAATATTGCAAAATATCTGCTGTAAAAATTATTTTCCCTGATCTAGACAAATGCACACCATTCTGTCTGAACACGTGTGCCCAAAAGAAGGCTTGGATGCTCTATACATTTCCATTTTTTAAAATAGGACATTTTTCCCACATAGGTGTTTATCTAAAAAATCTTTTCATTCACAGTGACCTGACTATCCTTTCTATAGACGATTTGTGAAAAATATGTACTAACACCAGTACAAGCTATACTAAATAGGAGGGCTGTCAGTTCCCGAATAACAGTCAGAGAATCTTTGTTGGTGGCATCATTTGTACCAACATGAATAAAAACAGATCCATACTTCCTTACATTAAGGCATTCCAAGGCTTGTTTCACATCTTCTATTTTTGCTCCTGGCAAGCATAACACTACTCGATGTTCATTATCATATTTGCAAATATATGTATCAGTTCCTCTAAAAGCTGAATCTCCAATTACAAGAATATCTTTGCTGACCATCTGTGAAGAATCGGCAGTTTCTAATACAGTCATTTCAGCTCTATCAATTGTTATGAAGGATAGATCTTCATCACTATTAGTCTTATTAATTCCACTGTTTTCATTGCGTATTAAATTCTCATCCAGCTGGCACTGTAAATCCACAGCTTGAGCCATGTAGTCAACATCTGTCTTTTTCTTTTTTCTTACAGTAATGTTCTTCAATCCTTCCACGTTCAGTTTTGATTTCTTCCTTTTCACCTTCCCCTTGCCTCTTTTTTCTACCTTTTCCATTGGAAAGGTGATGCCTTTTTCTGTAGACTGAGGGTTTTCTGATAGACAGATATCTTCATTCCCTGTCACCAGTGTGTTACATAACAAAGCAGAATCCTTTTTACTACGTATTCTCTTTCCTTTACAGTCATCAGTCAGTTTCTTTTTCTTCCTTGTTATTTGTTGAGAACTTCTTCCTTTCTTTCTTTTTTTGTTTCCTTCTAAACAAACCGGATCCTGAGATTGCTGAGTACTTGCATCTACAATTCCATAGTTCTCAAGGGCCTTATCATTTTTCATAGGAGTTGAATGTTCTTTGCAGAAAATAGATGCATCATTTCCTAAATCTGTTCTGTTTGTTCTATGCCTAACATTATTTAGTTCATCAGTCCAGTCATTAATATATGATACAACAGTTCTCCAAGCCATGCCAATTGCACATGTGCAATCATCATCATTAAGTTGAGATTTGCTTCTAACAATGGTAAGCAAATCATCCAACTTTTGACATGGGGAACAAAGATAAGTGTTATCAGCTGTTACCTTTAAATATGCATAGCATTTATTACACTGTACAAGATACTTGTGCATTAGCAAATCGTTAATTGCATACTCATTTAAGGAATCCATATTCAACTTTAATTGAATAAAATATTGCAAAGGAAAAAAAAATTACACAAAGTAGCAAAGAATTCAAAAGAACTTAAATAAACTTCTATGACAAAAATTATACCAGCAATATACAACTAAATAATAAAATACAATAAAGTTGTTCTGACCATGCAAGTTCTACCAGTCAGACAGAAGTTGTAGTTTGTTTGCATGCAGCAGCTTCTGCTCACTATAGCTCACAGTCACACCTCCTTTTAACAGTAAACATAAATAAAATTTCTCTTACCAGTCAAATCCACAGCAAATCACAAACCAAGACAGGATTGTTTTGATATGCTCAGAATTTTCCTCTCTGCAGTCTGTGTAAAGTTATAGCTGTCTAAGGCCCTTGTGGTGGCTAGAGCTTGCCTGTCCAAAACCTATCCCTTTCTCACAACCAAAAGTGAAACTAAAGGTAAAACAACAAAATATAAATCAAAGTAAAGCTTGTTAATAAGCAGTCTCTTCCTACCTACAAACAGTTAAAAATCGTGATAACAAATGCAATATAAATTCAAATAAAACTTTTCTTACCAGTCAACTCCACAACAAATCACAAACCAAGACAGGATTGTTTTGATATGCTCAGAATTGTTTGTGTGTGCATCTGTGTTTGTGTGATGCTTTTGTCCATGTACATATATTTAAATGTTTAGATCACAAACATGTAATACTGAGAAGATGCCTAGCTAGCATAGTGTTCAGGTCCAAGCAAATACATACAGGATCACTTCATTCACTTCTGTATCATGAAGCTTCAGTGAAGTATCATGAACTGATTGCATAGCTTCAATTTTGGCTCATAATACAAATATAGATTGAACCACTTTTACAGAAAAGTCTATTTATTTCAGTTGCATATAATCTATTTGCAAAACCGGTTATCAACAAACAATGATATAATCCTTTCACTCTGATGTGTTTTATGAAGCACTGTAGGTGTTTTTTTTTGTTGTTGTTGTTTAGATTTAATTGAACTTGAAATGTTATATATAGGAATTTTTACTGTATACATCACTGAAATTCATTAAACAACCATATAGTAGAAATTGATCATATAACATAGATTAATATTTCTCTGTTGGTAAGTTCAGTTTTATCCAGTAAAGGACTGCAGTTCTAATACTCTTGCAATGATCCTGCAATAACTGACCCCGGGATTCAATCAACTCTGTGTAGGTCTTGTGCAGAGCCTACACAGACTATTTTCTCATATGTGATATTGCTCATCTCGTGACATCACACCATGCATATTAATCAAGCATGACTAAAGTAATGGGGTGGGACAAAGGCCCAAAAATAAGAACAGATTTTCAATATTATTCTTATGAACTTAGAAAGTAGCTAGAATAATAGAATTTATGTTGGCATGCATTTCCTGAAAGATATAAAATATGAAACTCAAATGTAAGTCATTATGTACTGACTACAGTCTTCAGTTGTTTTCCAGAAAACCACACATTTTACAAGCAAAAGCCCAAAATTATGATGCAAACATCTGGACATTCTGCAGAAATCTGGACAGTTGGGAGGTATGATGGGAATAGCATTTCTGTGTAAGGTTGCTGGCTGCAAAAGCTGGTTGTAGGACAGCAAGGCAATTTCTTTTCCCTTGAGTTTTCTTCAGGAAAAATTTGCTTGGGGCACTGTCATAGATTGTTTTTCTTCATTTCACCTATGTCTCCATTTCTCCATTCTTTTATTTATTTATTTATTTATTTATTTATTTATTTATTTGGAGGCCAGTGTTTTCTTGATGTGCAGCTTAGCAGAAATGTGTTTGGTTGTGCTCATCTGGTTTGTGCAAAGTGCAGTAACTGAACAAATGGACTACCCAGGTTGCAGACAGGACCCAGGCAGCCACAAACATAAAACGGATGCATAGTCTTAATTAACAGTGAGCATGCATCTCTAAACTGTAAAAGGAAAGTATGCATACAGTAGTCTGTAGGACAAAATAACAGCACAATATTAGAGAGTAGTCAGCAGTTATGGATTCTAAAATCACACTTCTCAAATACACAATACTGTTAGGTTTTTATCATTATAGCAATGGAACGTCAGACCTCTATACCAGTGGCACAAATAGCCTGCTGTAAATTGTAATCACTATAACTGAAACACATATATGTGCAATATATGCACACATCAAGGATTGCTGACTGCAATCTGTACTATGGTGTGCCTCTGTTATGAACTGAGTAGTTTTAAAAGTAATAAAGAAATTTGTTAGGAGTTTATAGTGTCAAAAGTAAAGTAACATAATAGAGTCAAATAATTGTATCAATGCTTTGTATGTCACATATGAAGTTACTAATGCTCTCCCTTTTCTTCCCTCTTACCAACCCTTACCTTCTTTTTATTATTTCTTGCTTTTTCCCAAAGCACAGTGGGGTAGGCCTGCCCCACAGAATCCTCCTGGCCCCAATCCACTGGCTACAGCACTGCTGCCCAACTCATCTGGTGCACAACCTGGCAGCACCCCATTTGCTACTCCTGCACTATCTTGTCCCTCAGGATGTTCTGCCCTTGAGGATAGCCTGTGGCTCTGGGAACAGTGCCAGAGGTGGTAACTTTATCACCCTAAAAGAACTGCCAGGGATTGTGAGTATGTGAGTAGGATTGTGCGCTGCACTGTGGGTGCACACCTATGTTGGATGGAGGGCTTGCTCTCTATCCTGGTTCAAAATACCCATAGGAGAAGCAGAGCTAGGGCACTGCAGCCAGTGGCACAGTGAAGTGACAGTGATGACAGTCCACTGGGTGAAAACTTGATTCTCACTGTCGTCCAGCCTGACGTCCATGGGATCTTGAATTCCTCAATCTCTCCCCAACCATCGTGTTCACCCACCTCTTGTGTCCTTCACCATCCCTGATTCTTGTCTCTTATGTCCTGTCTGCCTGTCATCACTTCCTCACCTATCCAGCTTACCTGACCCAGACATACCTATGTCCCTGCCCCAACATTCCTTTCTCTCTGCAAAAAAATAAAAATAAAAAGACGCACCTGTCCCAAAATGAAAAGCTCTTCATTTTACACACGTTTTCTTGACACCCTTGATTCAGTCCATTTGGCTATATAACATGATTGTGTTGTGGTTATCCCTCTCTCTGGAGGTGACAGTCCAAATTCAGCCAATATTTTGCATATATGATCATGTTTTATTGTTGAAGAAATAGATCACTGTGGTTCTTTCCTTTATTCCTTCTGCATATTCCTGCCCTTGTTTCACTTTGTTTTCCCCCTGCTTACTCCACATTTTACCACGTTCCTGTCTTCTTCATTTCTTATCTTTAAAGCATAATTGTGTAATGTTGCGCATTGTGCACCAACGAGAAGCAACAGTGAATGGCAGCAATAGAAGTAAATGTATTTAAAAGTATCATACACAATTGTAAAATTACTACTTATACCTGTATTCGAACCCAGTAACATCTGTCTCCAACAACAATGAATTAACACATGCTACCACAGAGTCAGTTAGGTAACAGATGCATTTTATGCAATCAATGGTAGCTGTCACTGTTTAGCAAGGATTTCCCATATCACCGATGTTGTATCTTCCCCATTAATTTTGTATGAAGGATCATTGCACAATCCCCAGTAATGTTTTTAAAGCATTATTGCACAATACTCATTTAGTTTTATAAAACATTAGTGCAAGATGGAGTGTGATGGGGCACATCATGACCCAGCATTAAGCAACGCTAATACAAAAGTAGTTCATTGTATTAGCTACAGCTGTATTCAGAACCAGTAACATCTGGCCCCAAAAAGGGACATATTACTGCATTAAGTGAATTAATACCTGCATCTGGCCCCAAAAAGGGACATATTACTGCATTAAGTGAATTAATACCTGCAGCCAGAGAGTCAGTTAAGTAGTGGGTGTATGAAACAGCAGTTAAGTCTACCATTTGTTATTCAATCTCTAAAATACACCTGCTATGCAACTAAGTCTGTAGCACTATCTGTTAATGCATTGATTTATGCATTTGAGGGGTCAGATGGTACTGGGTTCACATCCATGTGTATGTAACAGTTTTCAAATACTTTTACATATAAATCCAAATTTTAATTTGTGATAATTGGTATGGAGTCACTAAAATATGGCTAGATAGTACTGGTTTCAAATACAGCTGTATATAATACTTATAACTGCTTTTTGCCGTAGCTGTGTGAAATTAGGCTTTAAAGAAAATAAATGGCATTGGAAAGTGGTGAAATGGAGAGCAAGCAGGTGGAAGAACAAAGTGAAAGGAGAGCAAGAATGTGCAGGAGGGATGTAGCTGTTTCTAAGCTATGGAACTCTCTTCCACCACCGATGAGAACCACTAGTAATTCTACTCTCTTTAAAAAAAGTCCCTTAAGCAACATCTTTCTTCTCTCTGGCACTGATCTTGTGCTAAATTAACCCTCCCTAGTATCTGACTCCCCTGTCTTAACTCTACACGCCTACTAACCACTTGCACTTCTGGTAGAAGTTATCTATTCACTTTTAGTAAAACTTCTCCCTTCAATAAATTAACTTTCTATTTCTGGGAACTTAACCTCTGTATTGCAAAATGCTATGCAATATCTACATCAGTTTACTTGAATAAAGAATAATTTTTATTATTGCTATATGTGTATCAGTCCAACCATAAGCAGCCTACCTCTTCTGAACTGTTTATTACCATATATGTAATGACCAGCATTAAGCAAGTGTGACTAGCTTAAATTAGTGTTTATATAACACAGCATACCCTACTGTTTTTTTCGAAGTATATACAATCAGTTGTGTAACTAGCAATTACAACACGTAAACTCTTGTAATATTTTGTTAATATCATGTACTTTTTCATGTTTGCTGCTTTTTTAACCTTCTGGAGCTTTTCTCCCCAGCTCTCCACTGAAAATGGGCTCATCTAGACCAGTGGACCTTCTCAGTAAACAAATGCAAATAAATAAATAATAAATAAAATAAATGTAGGGAAGAACCATAGCTATCCAGTTCTTCAACAGTAAAAAATGTTCATATGTGCAAAATATTACCTGACTTTGCAGTGTCAACCCCAGAGAGAGGGGTGACCACAACACGATTATGTTGTATAGCCAATTAGACTGAATCAAGTGTGTTAAGGTGACAGATGCGTGAATTGGAGAGCTATGTATGGGACAACATTTTTTCGGACAGGTGCTATTTTTTTCTTTTTAGAGAGAGCGGTATATTGGGGAAGAGACATAGGTATGTCTGGATTGGGTAGGTTGGGTAGGTAAGTAAGAAATCGCAGACAGACAGGACATATAAGACAAAACACAGGGATTGTGAAGGGCCCAAGAGGTGGGTGAACACCATGGTGGAGTGAAGGTGGGCACATTAAGAACCCATGGACGTCAGGCTGTGTGACAGTGAGAATTAAGTCATCATCCACTGGACTGTTTTCACTGTCACCTTACTGCACTGATGGCTGCAGTGTCTGACATCTGTATCTCCTCATGTTATTCAGTACAATGATGAAGAGTAGAGCCTCCATCCATCATAGGTGTGCGCCAACTGTGTGGAGCACAATCCTATACACCAACCCTGGCAGATCATCATGGGTAATAAAATAACCACCTCAGCCATTGCTCCCGGAGGGGACTACTGGGCTATCCTGCAGGGCAGAACTACCTGAGGGGTTAGGTAGTACAGGAGCATCAGAGTGGGTGCTACCAGGTTGCGTCCCAGACATGCTGGGCCTTGGTGCCATAGCCGGTAGAGTGGGAGCAGGTGGATCCTATGGGGCATGCCTACCTTGCTGTGCTGTGGAAAAAAACAAAAATAATAAATAATGAATTAAAACTAGTGAAGATAAGGGTTGTAGTGAGAGAAAAGCAATGGAGAACATTATCAACGTCATATGTGACATACAGTGCATTGATACAATTATTTGACTCTATTCTGTTACCTTTACTTTTAAGACTACCATCTCCTAACAAGTAACTTTTTTACTGTTAGACTACCCAGCTCATAACAGATGAACATTATACTACAGATTGAACAAGTAATCCTTGGTGTGTGCATATATTGTACATATGCATATTCCAGTTATACTGATTACAGTTTACAGTGGGCCATTGATACCACTGCTTTAGAAGTATGAAGCTAAATTGCAATATTGATGACAATTTTGCAGTGTTGTATATTTGGGAAATGTGGGTTTTGAACCCACAACCTCTGACTATTATCTAATACTGAACTATTGTTTTGGCCTACTGACTAATGCATCCATACTTTCTTGTTGCAGTTGAGAGATGCATGCTCAGTTTGATACAACTGTATTATAAACCAATAAAGGTGTCTTTACTTTTGATGCTAAAAATAACAGTACAGTTTGAATGCATATATACCACATGCTTCTCGCATTCATGCCAATCTGGTGATACAAGTTCTCACATTAAGTTCTCAGTATGTGGCAGCTGCAGATAAAACAGAACAGAACACAAAAGCATTATGAATACCATTCCTGACTATATCCAGCTTTTAACTTTTACAAGCAGTCTCTCTAAGTGGTACTTACAGATCTGTAGGGTACCCCTAGTCCTACATTACTTGATCCAATGTTTGAGGGTATCTCTCTTCCTCATCAGGGGGTCTCTGTAGTGATTCCTTCATTGTTTACCAGTACGGGGATATTGTTAGCACTGGTCAAAGCCTGGACAAGTCTATTCCTTCCCTCTGACGTGTAATCTGTGCCACGATAATCCCTCTGCAATAGCCATGTTCATTCACTAGGAGTCCAACAAGCACTTTGGACTCCTGGACACTCCATCTTTGAGCACAGAATCTCAAACCCTCTCTATGAATGCCTGCCTTGCCTACCGCAGATAACAACCAATGTAGAATGATGTGTTCCTGCCAATGCAGGTATCATGTTTACTGAGAGTGTGCAATTGTTGCTTTTGCAACAATTGAAAATGATGCACATCGCTTACCATTGAGCAAACATAGTACTCGAAGATGGGCACTGGTGGGGAACATGTTTATGTGATTATCAAAAGCATTATTTGAATGCATCTAGTTTATGTTTGTGGCTGTCTGGGTCTTGTCTGCTACCTGGGTGGTCCATTTGACCAGCTTGTACACTGCTGCTCTACACACAAACCAGATGAGCATAGCTAAACATGTTTGTGCTAAGCAGTGCATAGTGCAAACAGTACCCCCCCAAAAATAAATACATAAATAACTGAGAAATAATTGAAATGAGTAAAATTGATCTATGATGTACACTGTAGAAATTGATAGTATATACGATATATGTCTACACAGGTCTGGATCTCAACTCTCACTCCAATGCACATTCAAAAAGCAGGATGGGTGCCTTATCCATTTTTGCCATACAAATAGCTTTGCAGCAAAGAAATGAAGTAATTCCTCACACAGCCAAGTGCAATTGAATGTACACTAATATCAAGAAATAAACTGTTATTTGTACATCTATTATATTTACTATATTTGGATGTAGTGTATTTAGTGATCACACAACCTGTTATGATTATTGCTTGCAAATATATAGCTCTGTCTTAGCTTTCTGTATTTCTTGGCCATTCATCAGTAATCTGACCAGTACTCAGAGACAGGCAGTGTGTAAGCCAGTGTATGTCATTTACCTTAAAATGTGTGAGGATATCAACTGGGAATACTATGATATGCAGTTGTCACCAAATGAAGAGAAGGTTGGATGGCACAAACAAGCAGGTAAGTTCATGTTATGGCACACACAAGGACACACTGTTCTTTCAGGGAGGGGGGAACCCAAGATGAACTACTATATGGCACAAATAAGGATATGTTGCTTTTGTTACTCGCCTTGTTTTGCATCCTGCCTGCTTGGCCATGTGTGAGTTGTGGTCAGAAATTGCCATGTGTCTCATTACTTTCTAACTTCTGTCTGTAATGATTTCCCATTAAAAATGTATGGTGCTAAACTGAGGGGCATGCAGTGATCATCAACACTTTAGAGAGGTATAAATGTGTGCAGAAATGATATTCTGAAGTCCAAATTAAAAGAAAAAGGTTAACTTACTTTAAATCTCTATTGTACTTCCAAAGCATACACAGACCATAAGAATCCCATGGTCTGGTTAAGCCCAGCTATGATTGCCCTCACTGTGCTTGGGCTCGCCCCACACCCCACCCTGCCTCCAATTTCCACCCACCCCAAGTAGTGCTAAATTTATAGTACTAAAACCACACCCCTACTTTCTAGAACCAATCAACAATAACCAAGTCATTAAAAAGACACTCCTGTGCTTACCTCAACTGACTTATCTAACCTGGATACCAATCAATATCTATATACTGCCTCTGCTACTTGCAATGACACCACTCAAAATATTGCTAATATATTCCCTACTACCTCTGATGTTCATCCCATATCTTCTCACAGCCTATGAATATAATAACTACCTAGATTTCCACTAGCCAAGAGGCCAAACCACCACTCTTATAGTACCACATAAGTTTGATCACTTAATAAATCCCCGCACACCTACCTCCCACCTACTAGGCACCTCCAAACCATTAGAACCAGATATATCAACCCCAAAGCCAAAAGATACCAAAATCTAATAATTAAATTCTTGAAGCTCACAATAAAATTGCAATACAACCTCACAATTGCTGCAGACATCCACCCAAGCCCTGGGCCAACCTCATCTGTCGACTCTAGGTCCAACTCTACTTGTCGCACTACTATACAAACTCTAAACAAACCTCCAAACTCACTCTTGGTTAGTCACCTAAACATTAGAAGTGTAAATAATAATATTCAGCACCTTCAAGCCCTCTTATATGTTCTTTCCCTGGATATAATATGTCTTACTGAAACCTGGCTCAAACCTTCTACTTCAGACAATGAGGTAATTCCACCAGGCTATAACATTCTTAGGCTCAACTGTACCAATAAGAAGGGAGATGGGGTAGCTGTTCTTTATAAGTCAATGTTTTAGGTATCAAATGATACCCCACAATCTCCCTGAGTTGACAATGCTGAAATTCTTATCACTAAGCTAACATATTAAAAAGAATAAATGCATAAATATCATCTGTGTTTATATTCCCCCAGGTAATAATATTAATACCCTAGAAGATATTCTATGTTGGCTGTCTAGTAACTATCCAAAAGAAACAATTGTCCTTGGGGACTTCAACATAGACTAGAACACCTGTTCCTCTACACCTCCTAGTCTCCATATAAACCTTTAGGGATTTACACAGGTCATGTAATCTCCTGCTAGTATTGGTATACCCAACAATAAAGAAAGTACCGTGGACTGGATACTCATTGATAATCATCCCCACGAATACAAGACAGGGACCCTACCTGATGATATAATCAGGCACAAAGCTGATATCCACAGCCAACTCACTTATAAAACAATAAGGAATAATAAGAATTTCAACTCCACTAATTTCGAAAATGAACTCAAATTATGTAATTGGTCAGTGTTGAAGCAACTACCACTTGTAGAAGCTGTAAATTGCATTTATACCAAATTAGTAACCATCCTTGACAACCATGTGCCAGCTCATTCTATTAGAACTAAAGCAAAAGTTGCTCCATGGCTTTCGAAAGAAACCAGACAAAAAAATCCTACTTAGAAATAAGGCTTGGCCCACCTTGCGTGCCACAAAAGCCCCGAGGGATCAATTTAAATATAGTCTGTTAAGGAATGACACAAAAAAATCCATTTCATTAGACAAGAAAAACTATTATTGCCATCTACAACAGAAACACCAAAACAAACCTCAAAAATTTTGGGCAGGTATAAATAAACTTCTTCACCCAGGACAATCCACCACTCCTTCCCCCTTGGCTACTAACCAAAAACCTTCAGAATAATTTGCCAATACCTTTAACAGTTTATTTACAGAAACCATTCAGCACCTAGCTGACCAACTATCCCCTGGCTGCCCCGATAGCCACCATACCCAGTTCCCAACTCAACTTTAACTTTCAACCAGTTTCCACATCACTAGTCTGTACACTAATTAAGAAATTAAAACCAACCACCCTATCTGCAAATCTCCTCCCTGCAGAATATCTACAAAAAGCTGCAGATGCCATAGCATACCCCATCTCCATCCTGATCAATAGAACCATATCTGAAGCTTCCATCCCCTCCGTCTGAAAGATATCCCATGTTATTACACTCCATAAAGGGGGCAGCTTCACTGAACTGTCAAATTATAGACCCATAGCTATTCTATTTTCCCTGGCTAAAATTATGGAGATTATCTTAGCCAGAAAAATCTCTTGGCTAACTCTCAGCACTGCTTCAGACCATTCCATAGTACCACCTCGGCCCTCCTCTCCCTCTCCAATATCATAAACCAATACTGCAACAATAATAAACTTTGCTCAGCTATCTTTCCTGATCTTTCCAAAGCCTTCACTATGGTAAATCACCAACTACTCATACATACTTTGAAAACCATCTCCTTAGATGACCAGGCCATTCAATGGTTCTAATCTTATCTTAGTGGTAGACAGCAGGCTGTCCTATGGCAGGACAAACTACCCTTTTACCTATCACCATCGGAGTCTCCCAAGGCTCCATATTAGGACCCCTTCTATTTTCCATCTTTATTAATGACATGTATACAGTCACCCTAAATGCAACATGCATTCAGTATTCAGATGATTCCACTTTAATATGCTCGGCCACCTCCCCTATAGATCTGCAGAATTCATCCCAAAATACTTTCAACACAGTTGAAAATTGACTCCTTAATCATCGTATCATGTTAAATCCAAACAAAATGAAGCTCCTGCTCCCCCCCCACTTGTAGGTCTTCCTTACCAACCTTTACTTTAAAGTCTAACAACGGCACCATTATTTCATCAGATTCTTCTACTAAACTCTTAGGGGTAATAGTAGACAATAATCTTAAGTTTGATCTGCATTTTAATAAAGCTATTAAAACAGTTAATAAAAAACTTGGCTCACTATACAAGATTAAGCCATTCCTAACGCCACTAGCTAGAATTTTAATTGCTCGTACACATCTACTCTCCACCCTCCTCTTATGTCTCCCCTTTATTCATAAACCTGAGTAAAACTGACCTTAACAAACTTTCAAGCTGCTATAATCACATTGCTAGATTTGCTACTGGTGCAGCCTACAGAACTCATCACTGTCTTAACCTAAATCAGCTAGTGTGGCTTGAACTGCCTAACCTGCTTCAGGTTAACCAACTAATAGTTGCACATAAGGTTTTCTACCACCCAAAAATATGCCACTCTACAGTAACCTCAAGACACTTTGTTCATTTGACAGACTACTAGTTCAAACTTTCAAAACAAAAACTCAGCTGGGGAATCTCTATTTCCCAACTCAGTTGGAAAAAGTTGGAACTCTCTTACTACTGACCTTTCTTCAGAGCACTCTCTTAACTCAATTCAAAAAATGTCTAATTCAGTACTTTAAAAAGCATTGGCTATGTCCTTATTCTATTCCTGACTAACTCTTATCTATAATCAAGTGGTAAATAAGGACTTCATGCCATGCTTGACTGCATTCTAGCTGTTATATCTGTAATCTACTAGTTCTACTACTATGTGTGTCTGCTTGACATTTAATATCCTTTTAATGTATGTATCACTGCCTTGAATTTGCAAACTTTGCTTATATGTAATTATGCAATTATGTAATTGTTTGTTCAATGCATGTCTGGAGCTTTTCTTTACAGGTCTCCGCTGAAAAAGGACATGTATCCATTCGGACTATCCTGGTCAACAAATGTAAAATAAATTAATAAATACATAAATCAATAAATAAATCAATCAGTAAATAAATAAATCTTTGATGCCCGAGGTCTACTACTTGCTAATGTACACATACAAGTCACATAACTCTCTTCTGTCACGTTACATTAATTTCTGTACAAATATTTCACCTTTTACTTGCTTACTGTACCAAGTGATGAAATACAAGGACTTGCCATAATATTATTATACAATATAGTACATGTTCAGGACTTACCATGTAAATGCAGCAGTTACCACAGTGTTAGTTCAGGGTTGACTGTGATGCAAGCAGTACATAGCCAATACATGGGTAAGTAAAGGCTCTGTGTCTGAGTCGAGGCCAACAGAGGTCACAGAGTGCCTGTAGTATGTCCCTGTCCAACCTGCAGCACTCTACAATGTCTATGTTGTGTATGTTGTGATAGGTTAAATGTGGCTTGAAAACTCTTCTCCATCTCAGCCTAGGCCTATTGGCAGCAGCTGCAGCATTGTCCACAGCCTCTAGCACATACAAATGGATTAAAGCAGCAGCAGCTCCTAACATTCTGTCTGTGAAGACTTTATTTGTCTGTACTTCAAAACTTTTGAAATCTGCAGGAAAAATCAGCATGAAGTCTACATAGATACTTTATAACTTGTTGAATACATCCACCAGATTGGATGATTAGCATGCAGTTCAACTGCTTATTCTGCAATTAGCATCTCTAAAACACAGGCTAAGACAGATGCGATTCATTAACAACCTACTCTGTTATAAAAAGGTAAATGTGTAGCTAGCCAAACTGATAGTAAGAAGTCTTGCTACATACTTGCAGGACTTCATAGAAGTGTATTTCTTTACAAGATATATTTACAGAGGAGTACTGAACTCCAGCAGGTATGCTCCCATTTTGTTACCTACATAATGCATATGCTGGAATATATTTATGAATAATGTGAAGCAATGGTTTTTACACTTTTATCTGTAGCATTAGTTAGAAGTGTACTTATGGCATGGCCTTGTTTGTCAAGCCATTTCAGAGGTAGACATGACTGACAATACATGAAAATAGAATGCTGTGTGATAAATATGCATAAATGTTTCAGGGACAGGTCCTTTGAAAGCACTTTTAGCATTAGAAAGATGTCTTATTAGCAAATGATTCATTTGGCTGTTCTTTTGTGGGTGAGAAGAGCAAAGACGAGTTCCTGTTATGTCACAAACTAGAATTGACTGTTCTTTTGGGGGGGCACAGTTGAGTTACTGCTATGGCACAAACAAAGATATGTTACTCTTGCTACTCTCCTTGTTTTACATCCTGCATGTTGTTAATATTATACATCTATAGACTGTTTTATGTTTTTCCAGTGGGTAAGACTGACTGGCTACCTTTACTGCTTTATCCAGAAACAGTTACTTTGTAGTTATGTGATACCTTTGTGTATTATTATTCTGTTGTCTTTTAGGACACAAACAATGTCAGTGAGGCAGAGACTCCCATTCAGTGATGTGGAGAACAACATAATCACTGATGCTCTCTGCCAAAATGGGGTATTTTTGCTGGGAAGGGTTTGGCCCAATATGGCACACAGGCTACAATTATGGCAGCAGACTGTTGACAACGTAAATTCTGTGTGCAACCACAACTGCACCTATGAACAGGTGCTGCCACAGGGCCACTGACATAATTACCACTGCACGGAGGTGAGCAGCTGCAATTGCCTAAGACCAAAGGGTAACTGTGGAAGGGCCTGCTAAAGAACCACCTCATACCCCCAGTGAAGAGCTCCTGGTGAATATCCTCCATCATGAAAGCTCACAACAGAGTAGACCACAGTATGTCCTTGATGTGGGTGCCAGTCCTTTTGACTCCCAAGAGGAGCTTCAAGGTAGGCTTTGTTATATGACCATTTAAATACTGTTGCATAGTAAAACAATTTACATAAATCTTACTTCTGTTTCGCATGTCTTTTTTTGGGGGGTGGGATTGAAGATTGCTATAGTTATATGCTTAGTTTGGGGTTGTCAGCCACTTTCATGTTGTAAGTAAAGTTAATGCAGATATACAGGAGTACATGTATTACCCCCTGTCTTACTGTTAAATGTGATGATGTTGCTCTTACCTCTTGGTTTAACTTCTTTCAGGACTGTCAGTAATCCATCAAGATATGCATCCTGCAAATAGTAAAACAAATAAATGTATGTCAATACTGCAGATTAATTGAAAGAAATATCATAATGTGTTATTTTAGGCCTGTTGTGTATATTTCTATAGTGTCTGTAACAGTGGCAGTGCTGTTAGTTGTTTAGCACATATTGCACCATAGTAGTGCAGGTATTAATGTATCCCTGTGTTTCTTGCTTTTTATCACAGGTGATCATGACAGTGGGAGTGCAGGCCCTATGTCACCTGATATCAGTGTCTCAGCAGACACTGATTATGATGGTGGCCAAACTGAGGCACAGTTGGGGGGTGCAGAGGTTGACATCCAGTCACCCCCTTCATTTTCCCCAGACACAGCTGATTGGCCTACACCTACACAGTCAACTGAGCACCCAGATATTGGACAGGTAGAGGACCAGGACATTGATTAGGGAAGTGTGGCTGCTGTGGCTTCAGTGCTGGTTGACTCTGGCTGTAGACAAAGTGTAGATAAGCTGTCATGCAGGAGGGTTGATAGGGTTGCTCAGAGAGGGACTGCTGTCCCTCCTCCACCTGGTGCAGGATCCTCTTCCCATGTCACCAACATATTTTTAGGGTCATCATAGAGGCACAAGCACAATCAAAAAGGTGCTCCAGACAAATGTTCAAGATTGTAGATGTGGCACAGTCTGACGTGTGACTGTTTCCATTGTGCTGCCGATTCACTGGATCAGATGAATGACACATTGGAATGAGGGGGGTCTGTGATGGACCAAGGGGCGTCTGTCATGGAATGAGCAGTGTCTGTGATGGAACATCTGCCAGAAGGGGAACAGCATCCTTGTGGGTGTTGGTTAGCCAAAACATCTGCTGATAGCCAATGTGGCTGTGCCTGATCATGCTCCCATAATGGCAGTACTTCCACTGCTCTATCGGTGAGTGTGCTGTAAACACCTAAATGTGGCAGGCCATGGGGTCATGGTCCTGGGTGTTGCTGTGAAGGGAGCACATCCAGCTGACATCAGTCATATTCAGGTGGCAGCACTGCATCTGACCTTGGGTGTGGAGGTGCCAGTGCTACTCCTGGCAGAGCAAGTTCTCATGGTCGTGGGTGACAATGATGAACTGCCAACTCTACCATGCCCAGCCCACACCTGTCTGACATACCAAGATGTAAAGCTAGTACTGAGCATGGCTGTGTACATACAGACTCTCACATACCACTTTCACAAGGAGGACCCCTTTAGAGAGACATACACACACCAGTTACATGATTCAGACTGCCTGCTTCCCTTTCTTACTCACACACACTCACCAGCCTTTTGTTTCAGCCTAGGCGTCCTGCCCCCCCCCCGACATGCACAACACCCTGTGCAAGTGATGATAACTGTGCCATACCCCTGTTTTCTCTCTTTTGGATTCAGGGATATAAAAAGGTTTGTGTGCATAGCTATATTAGTGCTTACTATATCTGCATTTATGCTGTTGAACTGATAATTGTGCCTGTCACTTATGTTTGCCTTGCTAAGTTATACAGTGGATAGCATCATCATTTCACTAATTTATGGCATATTCTCTTGTAATGGTTGTGAAGTCAGAAAATGCAATGTGTCTCATTACTTTCTAACTTTTCTCTATAATGATTTTCCAGTACAGACATATGGTGCACATCATATGCCGTGCCATCACGTTCAGATCTCAGGATTGTATGACAGCACTGTAGTCAAATGTCATCAGAACAGTAATACAGTATAATGCTACCTTTTGCATGTACCTCTCCAGACACACACAAAAGCTGGACAGACCACAGGGCTTTCTCAAGATAGCACAGGACTTGCAAACCATGCCATGATGTATGTGTATAGATTAAAAGGCATGTCACTGTAAACTGTCTGACATCAGATGAGGTGACATCTGCCTGGCCTCCAGGCTAGTGTCTGCTCACACCATGGTGGGATGACTGCATATACGATAATCTGATAGAGCTGATGACATCAGAATTGTCTGTTCAGCATATGTGTGTACACACACACACTAGACTGCAAGGAGATTAGAACACCTAAGTACCACAAAGTACGGCTTTGTTAAGGGAAGGTCTTGCCTCTTAAACCTGGTTGACTTCTTTGAAACAGTTACCAGGGCCATGGATGAAGGGAAAATGGTCCACACAGCCTACCTGGACCTCGCAAAGGCCTTCGACACAATACCCCACTCTGGTATCATAAACAAGCTCACCAGCTTAAATATCAACCCCTATGTCACAAGATGGGTTGCAAACTGGCTCAGGGATAGAACCCACATAGTCAGAATTGCAGGAGCCTTGCCAGACTCTAAACCAGTTACAAGTGAAGTTCCACAAGGCTCAGTCCTGGGACCTCTCTTGTTCGGTATTTATTTCTCTGAGGTACAGGCAAACACGGGAGGACTATGGCTGACAAAGTTCGCAGATGACTGCAAACTAGGTGCCATAATAGACTCTCTGGCTGACACAAGCATTCTCCAAAAGGGTCTCACAGAGACAGATAACTGGTGCCAGAGTCATGGCCTAAAGCTAAATGCAAAAAAATGCATTGTAATCCCCTTTGGGAAAAACAAAGTGCCCACAGACTACCACATAGGAGGTAACACACTAAGTACGGAGGAAGAAATTAGGGACTTGGGGACCCAAGTAGACAGTAATCTCTCCTTTGACAACCACATTGCCAAAGTGGTCAGAACGACCTTCTATATAGCCCACCTCATCAGGAAAGGTTTCACATCTAGATCAAGTGAGGTCATTGTACCACTCTATTCATCACTCATCAGGCCCATAATTGAATACAATGCCCCATTTGGGATGTACCTTATCCAACACCTGCAGCAGCTGGAAAGACCCCAAAAGTACCTCACCAACAGGATAAAGGGACTCAAACAGATGCCCTATGCAATCAGGCTAAAGAAACTCCAGCTCTACTCAGTCGCTTACTGCCTACTCAGGGGCGACCTGTGCCTGACTTATAAAGTCATGTCCAACACAGAATTAATGGACATGCTCCATCTCAAGAAATCCAAATCCCTTAGAGCTACATGTTCTAGAGACTTAAACCTGAGCACAGAGATAAATAGGACATGCTGGAGGGACAGATTCATACCCCAGAGACAACCATCACTCTGGAACAAAATCCCAGTCCAGGTTAGGCTGAGCCCCTCAAGAGAAATCTTGACGAGTGGATGGGAGACCATAAGTATACCTCCGGGATCACTTCTGGGTCCCTGCTAGACAAAGGCACAATAAATTAACCATAAAGGGACAATAATCAGTGACCTACTATTCATAGGCACAGTTCTACAAATCTAAAAGGGTGGTGAAAGCCAAACACACTCTGGCTAGGCTTGTAAATGCCCAAGGGCAGATAGCCTAGTATCAACCTATGAACCTATATGGTAATAACAGTGTCCCACACATTGGTGTAAAAACCTCTCTGTAATGTCATGTAACAGCTCTCTCTTTCTCACACACACACACACACACACACACACACACACACACACACACACACACACACACACACACACACACTAGATTGCAAAGAGAATAGAACACCCAAGTACCACAGCACAAGTCTGACTTTTACATGGCTGCAGGTCAGCTTACAGGGGATGACGTCAGCAGGCCATGTGGGAGACAGGAGGATATGAGGGCTGCATGAAATGGATGTGTAGGCTTTTGCAAGTATCAAAATACTAGCAAGCCATGTGAGAAGTAACAGTAGGATAGTACGTCTACTGTGCTGACTAGAAACATACATGCACCAGGTTGACTGTAGTGAGAACAGAAACCCTACCTATCTAACTGCACAGACTACAGAACACAATATGTTATGCAAGCACCAAAGCACAAGTCTGACTTTTCCGTGGCTGCACGTCAACTTATAGTGGAAGATATCAGCAGGCCATGTGGGAAAAAAGTTGTTGAAAGGCCTATCTAAAATGGATCTGTTAGCAGGTAAAAGTATTAAAATACTGTCAATTTATGGGATTGTGGTAGTAACTGCAGAATACACACTTGCTCTTCTGGCTAGACACACACACACACACACACACACACACACACACACACACACACACACAAACACACGCAGTTGACTGCAGTGAGAACAGAATCCCTAGCTACCTAAGTACACAGATTACAAAATTCAGTATTTTATGCAAGTGCCACACCACAAGTCTGATTTATACAACACCACAGGTGAATGTATAGTAGATGACATCAGCAGGCCATGTGGGGGACAACAGGTTGGGAGGCCTGTATAGGTACATAGATTCATAGGTTCATATGATGTCAGTAGCCTAAAATCACTAGGATGTGTAGAAGTCTAGGCACATAGATTCATAGGTTCATATGATGTCTGTAGCCTAACAGAACTAGGATGTGTAAAAGCATAGCTGTGTAAAAACACAAGTACCCTTTTTAAGCATAGCTGGATGTTTTAGTTCAGCAGAGCGAGGGTGTGAGCACTGCCAACTGGCTCTGTACATGATGGAACACACAACATTATATATTACACTTTGTTGTGTGGTTGATATGTGTGGAAACAAATACTGAGACCGCATTGTACTGCTTGGTGGTGGTGGGGCAACACATGGATGTATTGTAAATATGTAATGTACTGTTAGATTGTTGCCCTTAGTTTGCAATGTTTCCACATGCAGTTTTATGTCATACAATGTTTCCACATGCAGTTTTATGTCATAGAAAGGAAATGAACAATAAACACCAATAAGACAACATCATATATACAGTTCCATAGCACAGTGAGCAGCAAATTTGTGCAATGGTTAACAAAGTGTACATGCATGCAAGCTGCATCGCTATTGTCTGACAAGTAGAATGTAACAGTGGAAACCATTTGCATATATAGCAGTTGTGTATGTGTTTTTCACAAAAATTAAAGCGATGCCAGTCCAGATGGCAGGAATACATTTACAAGACTATAGTACACAGTATACCTGCAGTCATACGTTTGATGATAAATGTGATAATACATAGGTTACTCAATCAGTAGAAGTAATATTGTATGTAATATCCTGTAGTCAAACCCAGACCATGTCCTACACTTACACCTGTTACTACAAGAATGTTGAGGACACAGTTGTCTGTGTTGTACTTCATTGCTGTAAACTGTAATGTCACAACAGTAAAACAGAGGTTGCATACTCTGTACTAGAATCCAGTACCCTCTGTACTCTGGGCTGGGTGTTCACGATGGTCACTGGGATTTATTCAATGTATCCAGCTGCTTTTTTTGGGCTGTCTGCTTCCTAGGTGGTCCACCACACTTGTACAAACCAGATAAACACAGCCAAACCAGAAATTTATTTATTCCTTACTTCCACTGTTTGCACTATCACATCACATGACAAATTCAATTAAAATGAGAAGAATAAGACACAAAAACTTAGTAATGAACACATATAAGTAAAGTAAGTGTCTGCTGTCACATGTTAAGGTACTTTCTGTACAAATCCACCAGTATTTACTTGAGTGCTGCACCAAGTTATGGAATATAATAATATGCCATAATATTATTAAAGAATACATTCTAGGTTCAGGACTTACCTTGCAAATATCATTGCTGGAGCCTTCCTGTGTCCTGACAGAGTGCTCTTCAAACTATCTGGAGATATGCAGAGCTGACTATATTTTTCTGGCACTTCAGAGTTGTGTACTGGTAATTGTTGTTTGACTAATTTTATATCATTGCTGGCTGACTTCAGAGTTGTGCACTGTTATTTTTGCTTCACTGTATAGTTTTTCAGAGCTCTGCTGAAGGTGTTGGTTTTCCCATACCCACCCTCCCTATTTCTATGTTTAAATTTAGAGGCTTTTGCAGTTGCTCACCCCCACTGTAGATTTGATCTGGGACACTCCCCCCAGTCCCAGCTCTTTACCTCATTCTACCTAAGAGACTCCTTCTGTACTTGTTTTTAGTGATTTTTAATTTAATTGCATTTTTAAACTGTTTGGTCTAACATTGCTACATACTCAAGTGTGCTAGCTTCCTCTGCATTTGAATTGTTTTGACTGCTGTGTTAGCTACTTTTCTGTATATATATATATATATATATATATATATATATATATATATATATATATATAAACCTTTCCTGTAACTAGTGTAGTCCAGATTCAGATTTGCTGTATCCAGGACTGTATGTAAGCTTCTGAGCCCCCCCCCCCCAAGCTTTCTGTGTTGGAGGGAAGCCTTCTAGCTTATCAGTGGGAGTGGTAAGGACTAGGTAACCTATCTACCACATAAGGAGTGGTTCTGGCCCAGGAATTATAGTTATTGGTCGTTTGGGCAGTCTTTCCAACTCTCTCAACTTTCTGATTTAAAGGCCTGCATTTGCACTTGTTTCCCCCCTTTCCTGTAACTAGTTTAGTCCAGATACAGATTCTTAGTTTTAGCACTTGAATTTGCTTATTCAAGATCAGCACTTGTTCAGAACTTGTAAGCACTAAATAACCTATTTATTGCTACAGCACTCAGCCTTCCTCATTACCTGGAGGAAAACAGTTTTGGTACTTACTTTCCTCACTTGCTTAGAGAAAAACAGCTCTTGTAGTCACTTTCCTCACTTATCTAGAGGAAAATAGTTTTTTATTCAGGCATGTCCAAGGGTCAGCTCCAAGTGTTCTCTCCTATCTATCTGATTAATCTGGGCATCTTGGGGCAATGTAGAAATTGCCTCATGTACAAAGACAACCCTCTCCTCCTACCACCCAAAATTGCAACCTGTGAGAGATGCACTTATCTAGCCAAACTGGAGGTAAAGCTCTCTCCAATCAAGACTGAACTTGACAGTCAAGAGGAAAAGGTAAACACTTGTACCACACCACACTCATCACATAGTCTCACTAAATCTACACCACCAAAATTCACACATAGAAACACAAAAACATTCATGGAGGCTCTCATTAATAATCTGCTCAAGCAACAGAGACCTCCAAAGCAGAAATGCAAGGAACCTCCATCCCCAACACAACCCAAACAACACATAGCCCGCAGAATCCATGTGCCACTCAACCACAGCCAATAAGGCAAAACAACATACCCAACACACCAGTCATAGGAGACTCTATAGTCAGGCACCCTGATGTCCCACTCACCAGGCTAAACAAGGAGAAGGTTACTGTCAGCTGCCTGTTGGGTGCTAGGATCCACCACATAACCCACGCACTCAGGTCACTCCACAACAAGTACAAATATGACTCTGTCATTGTCTATGTTGGTATGAATGACCTCAGATGTACCTCCCTGGACTACATGAAAAGAGACATGGAAGAGCTCTCCGATCTTGTAGCCCAGGCAGATATGACCCTAGCCCTGAGTGGCATTCTGCCATCACCTAGAATGATGCTGCAGTACAAGGACAAAATGATTGACTTCAACAATTGGCTAAGTGTCTGGTGCCATTCTAAAGGGATCCAGTATCTGTCTGCCTGGGATGACATGGTCGACAGACCACCATGCTTTGCCATAGATGGCCTGCACCTGTCACCCCTTGGATTCCGGATACTGGCTAAGGTTCTTGCCACCCCTATAGTGCCTTTTTTAGGCAAGGTTCAAATGACAAATTCACCACCATAACAGGAACAGGCAAGAAAAAACTGAGGGTGATGCTACTCAATGCTAGAAGTCTAAATCTCAAAATGCACTCACTCGAGGCACTCCATAAAATGGAGAACATTGATATCTGTGCAGTGACTGAGACCTGGTTCAAGGCTCCAGAGAGCACCCCTGCACTACCAGGCTATAACTCCTACCACATTTTTTGGCCATGGAACCTGGACCGGAACACCAAAGGCAGAGGTGTGTCCATATTCATTAAGGATATCCACACCTCCAGGCTAGTTGCTCAGCATAATGCAGCTGAGGCTATCCAAGTGCAACTAACTCTGGGCAAAACTGCAATCCAAATTTTAGCTTGCTACAGCTCCCCCACCATGCCCCAGGATTCCCACTCCTCTTTTCTTGATGTACTGGAAAATATTAGGGTTTAACCAAACAACCTAATAATGGGCAATTTCAACTACCCCACCATTAACTGGGAAAACTGCTCATGTACCAACTCCTTTGTTCAGCACTTTCTGGAATTCATAAACTCCAATGCCCTGGATCAACTTATCCACACCCCCACCAGGGTCAACAATATCCTAGATCATTACCAACATGAGTGACCGGTGTTCCACACCTGAAGTCAACGCCTCATTGGTCTGATCCGACCATAAGCTAATTGCCTTAGATATCCACATCCTGCCCCCACCCCCCATTATTTATTTATTTATTTATTTATTTGCAGTTGTTTAACCAGGATAGTCCATTGGGCCTAAAGAACCCGTTTTCAATGGAGTCTTGGGGAGAAAAGCTCCACATACACATTATACAAAGATTATATTCCACATACAGATTATAGAAAGGTTATGTTACACACATAGTTTATTTGAGAAATTGAAGAAAAAAAAACATTGTAGAAATTCTGATTATAAGTTAGAAAAAAATATCAACAAAAACAAGTGATACAGGCATAAATTTTTTTTTTTTTGCTAAAAATTTCAGGGTACAAATAAGGAGTTGTATGCTAGGAGCCAGCATGAATTTGCTAGCTGGGATTTGAGAAAAAGGAAAGAGGAAAGTATTGGGATTAGAGAGTGGGTTATGAGGGATGTGAACAGGAGCATTCCCAAGAGGATGTTAAATGAGAGTGTAGAGATTTTTTAAATGATGGCAGGCTTGCAATTGTATGAATGAAGGGGGGAAGGGAGTTCCATAGGCATGCTAATGAGAAGGACAGGAGGTTTTGTCCTGGAGGGTGTAGGGGTCTGTAAACTTCTAGGAGGTTTTGATTATTAGATCTTAGAAGTCTTTGAGTTTTATGCATTTTGAAGGTAATTGAGAGAGAGGGACAGAGGGATGGCTGAAAAATGAGTTTATGTGCATAGGTGAGCTGAGTGTAGTAGAGGTAGTTGGGAAGCTCTAGCCAGTTGAGTTTATGGAGAGGTTCACAGTGATGGGTGGATGATTTGTTACTGGTGGCGAATCTGGCTATTTTATTTTAACAAGATGAGAGCTTGGTTTTCAGGGAAGATTGTAGGTTTATAAGAAGAGGGGCACCATAGAGAAGGGAGGGAAGGAGAAATGTGGTAGAGAGAGTAATTTTGGTAGTTGAGGTGAGGAACCGATTGTGACGGTAGAGCAGGCCTAGTTTTTGGTGAGTTTTTTTGTATTTAGTAGGAGGTGGGAGTTGAATTTGAGCTTGTCATTAATTTGGACTCCTAATAGTTTGGTTTCAGATACTAGCTCAAGAGATGTGTTGTTTTGGCTGGTGATGAAGAATAGAGATCTATCCAAGTTATGAGTTTTGGAGGGGGTAAATACCATAAGTTTAGTTTTAGCAGCATTGAGTGCAAGATGGTTGTCTTTCATCCATTGTTCTGTGGTGGTGAAGGCATCTTGGGTAAGTTTTAAAAGAGTTGGGATGGATGAGGCAGCACAGATGATTGTTGAGTCATCTGCATATTGAATAATGTTTGCAAGGGGGGATAGAGTGGTAAAAGTCATTGATGAAGATATTGAAGAGGAAGGGGGCCTAAAATAGAACCTTGTGGAACACCTGTAGGGGTGTTGAGGAAGGAGGAGGTGGCTTTTTTCCACTTGACGGCGTGTTGCCTATTGGAGCGATAGCTAGTAAACCAATGGAGGGAAGAGGGGGAAAGGTTTAGGTTAGATAGCTTAGTAAGAAGTAGATTATGAGAGATAGTGTTGAAAGCTTTAGAGAGATCAAGTAGGATGGTAGATACAGTGAGGCCAGAATCTCTTGCTTTAATCACAATTTCAAGGAAGGATAGGAGGGCAGTCATAGTACTACGATAGGGTCTGAATCCATGCTTTGTGGGAGTTAATAGATTGTTGTCCAGGAGATGGGGAAGGAGTTGTTGATGGATACATTTCTCTAGGACCTTTGAAAGGGGATAGAGGATGGCGATGGGACGGAAATTGGTAATATTAGTATTGGTATCACCTTTATGTAGGGGAATGATGTAGGCTTTTTTCCAGATTTGAGGAACAATATTTTCTTGGATGGAGCGGTTAATTAGTATGCTGATATGGAGGGCAATGGCCTCTGCTGCAATGCTAAGGAAGTATGAGGGAATGTCATCTGGGGCATTTGTGCATGGTTTTAGTTTTTTCAGGAGTTTTTTTATGATGGATGTAGGAACAGGTTTAATGAAGAATGGTTGGGGTGTGGAGTGAGTGGCAGAAGTTGGAGGGGGAGAAGCATGGTGAGGGGTGGGAGAAGTTGGAGGGGAAGAAGTCTGAGGAGAAATGGGAGAAGTTGGAGGGGAGAAGCAGGAGGAGAGGTGGGAGAAGTCTTAGGAGAAGTGGAGGTAGGGAAAGGATTGTTATTTTAGAAAGAGGAGGTAAGTTTGGAGATAGAGTCTATGAAGAAGGAATTGAATTGGGTAGCAAGATCTGTGTTGTCTACATTTGGGCAAGGGATAGGGTTTTCTGTGGTCCTGGGTTTTAAGAGGGTAATAATACCCCTCCAGAATTTTTGAGGGTTAGTTTTGTGGTTACTTTGCAGTTGGGTGAAGTAGTAACGACGGTCTGCAGAGATAAGTTTTTTAACTGAGTTACGAAGAGTTTTGTATTCATTGAGGGAAGATGTAGATTTGTTCTTTTGATATTGTGTCCAAGCTTTGTCTCTAAGTCACATGGCGGTTAGGGTGTTTATAGTTAACCAGGGGGTGGATTGTCTTTTTATTCTTTTGGTTTTTAAAGGAGCTTGAGTATCTAGAAGGTTTAGGAATGTGGTATTAAAGTGAGTGATAGCATCTTCAAGGGGTAGAGTTTTTAAGGGGTGCCAGTTAAGTGATTTTAGGGTATTGCAGAAAGCTTCTGGGTTAAAGTTTTTATGGCATCAGGTAGTAATGTAATTATGAGTGACTTGTAAGGGAGAAGGAAGACGTCTAGTGAATATAGGTAGGTGGTCACTGAGGGAGTCAGGTATGGTTCCACTATCCGGGTAGTAGTGAGGGTGGGAGACTAGAATCCAGTCTAGGATGTTGCCAGCAGTGAAGTCTTTGCGGGGTCTAGTAATGGAGTTGATGAGTTGAGAGTAGTTGTATAGGTTAATGTTAAGGGAGTGAGAGGACCAGTTAATATTGGTATCTCCCATGATTATAGTTTCATTTTTAATGTTAGCTGAGACCCAGGAGAGGATTTCTTCAAGTATTGGAATATTGTCTCCTGGGGGAATGTAAAGAGAGACATTGTATATATATATTTGTGTTTGTTTAGCTGGAGATGAGCCAGTATTAATTCTGCATTATGGAACTGGGGGATGGCTTTATCATAGGGTGATATACATAGGAAGGATGAGTAGAGTAGAGCTACTCCACCACCCTTTTTATGGGTTTTGTCTGATCTGATGATTGAGTAGTTAGGTGGTACTATCTCTGAATCTTTTATATGTGGTTTTAGCCAGGTTTCAGAAATGGCTAGGATGTCTGGTGTGTTGTGAGATAGCCAGGCATGTAGATTTGGAATTTTGTTAGCTATGCTTTGTGCATTAAGGGATGCAAATAAGATGGATTTAGAATTAGAGGAGGGGAGGTTTGGGCCTGGGTTGGGGTGTATATCACCAGATAATAGTATGGAAGTTAGGAGTTGAGTTACGTAGTAGAGGTATTTGAGATGTTTTGATTGAGAGGTGAGGGTTAAGGGATTAGTGGAGGATATGGGGTGAAAAGTGTGTGTAAAGGTGTTATGAGAAGGGATTGGTTTGTAATGAAACCATAGGATGTGGTTAGTGGGATAAAGTTCAGGAGAGATGGAGTTGGTATAGTAGGTATGTGATGTGTGGAGAGGGTATGTTGTATGTAGGAGTAGGGTGTGGTTGAGGAGGTAAGGCTGGGTGAGATGGTAGATGAGGGTAAGGTTTAGAAGGAGTAGTAGTTGGATTGCAAAGGATGGATATTTTACAGACATGTTGGGTTTTAATAAGCAATGTAGGTGTTGAGTAAGGAGGTGGGGAGAGGTGATGTAGGTGTGGTAAGACAAGAGGAGGGGATAGGAAGAGAAAGGGATGGAGTTTGGTTGGTGTAGAGGAAGTAGGTGTGGCTATATGGGTATACATCTAGAGGTAGTGGGGGTGGGTGAGATTTGGGGGGTAGGGTAGGGGAGCAGGTAGAGCAAGAGGGGATGGAGAAAATCAATAAGCAATAAAGCCAAGAGAGAGCAGGTGGAGCAGGTAAGGAGCTTTCAGTGATATAGGTATGATAGAAAAGAAAGTGACAAGAGGAGGACAGAGTAAGAGATAACAAGTTGGTAGAGGGAAGGGAATGAGAAGAGTGCAGACTAGGAGCAGAAAGAGAGAAAAATAGGGGAATAGTTAGGCAATAGGTCAAGAGAAGAGAAAATCCGAGGGAATGTAATGAGCCAAAACTCATACAAATTGAAAAGAAAGTAAGGGGTGAAGTCTAGGTCGGACTGCCACCTAGTGGCTGGTGTAAGTTTTACAAGGGTGACTAGGCACAGTAGTATATAAGTAGTGAAGGGTAAGCTAGATGGAGGGAAGACAGTAACTTAAATAAAAAGGTGCTGGGGAGGAGTCTGACTGATATCTCTCCTGACTCGGAGTCAAAATAGATTAATAGGGTTAAAAAGCTAAACACAGAATTGCTTTCTACATGGGGAATAATAAAACATACTTTGCCAGAAACTGTTCAAACTTTTGAATGTACTGGGGCAGCAGAAAAGGTCGGTTTAAGTTGTGAAGGCTTGAGGTAAATGAGGATATCCTTTGTAGCCAGGTAGGTCCCTTATTGCAGGTTTAAGGAAAGAAAGCTAGGATGTTAGGGAGGTAAGATAACAGGGTATTAATGATGTGTTAGGCAAAACGATTAACTTTGATAAACAGAATGGTTAGGTATTTAAAATGGTTCAACTAGAGAAATGTAATACAACAATAATAATGTAGTGGTTCAGATAAGGCTAGTCTAGAAAACATTCAATCTAGTAATAGCACTATAACAAGCAATGCAAAGATAAACATACTGGCCTAGGTATATAGTTAAATAGAAGGCTAAAATTTCAGATGTCAAGTTAAAACAGTGTATATACACATTACTTCAGCTGCTTTTAACATTGTAGATTAGACCTGGAGTCATTAAAATAATCACTAAAAATAACAGTCCTCAGTAGCAGGTAATATAAGATAATTACAAGAGGCTATGCTTAGTCCCAAACAAATAAAAGCATGAGAAAAAGGCAAGAATCAACCTATTGTTTAACGTTTAGAGATTGGCACCTTGCTTATCTCTTATTAGGAGTAGAAGTAGTGGGTCATACAGTTAAATTAGTTAACAAGCGACTTTCAGTTAGCTCGGACAGAAACACATTAATCCAGAGATTAGCCATACAAAGCAATCTTATCCAAAGTTAGCGATATCCGCAGCATAGACAAATACAAAAAGTGTAGGCACAAACTGCAGGCAGAACAGCCAAGGACAGAAAGTCAGAAATTCAAAAGTGACAAACAACAACTTAAATAAAATACACAGAGCTAAAGTGGTAATGAACTTTAGGAAAGTAAAGGGTTCAACATAATCTGATTGCTGTGCATACGCTAATTCAATTTAGGGTAACTTTATGTTAAAAGCACTTATTTGGGTCTAATCGAACTGTTTCTGTAGACTGATATGAGGAATGGCGTTGTACTGTTAGGTCGCCAAGTCTAGTTCGGTACTTGCACAATTCAAAGACGCTGATCTACTATATAAAAGGCAAAGACATATAAACTATGAATCTCACATTTAAAGGAGATAATAACAAGAGATTAAAAGGGCCAGCAGCGCATATTACTAAACATTCCCTTCAACTAACAAGGATGTTAAAAAAATTAGATGGGGTAGTATATGGACATAGAAGGGGGCTGGGTCCCCATTCCACAGAACTGCGCAACACAGTCCATGTGGGAGAACGATCACATCAAGTAGTTGCTTGCAGTTTTATACTTTAAAAAAAGCAGGGGCATAACCTAAGCAAACTTCATGCTTCTTAAAACAGAAGTGGTGAACTTCATGACACCAATGCAGATGGACAATAAAGTTATGACTACTGAATCCTACACAGTTGCACTTTATAAGCACTTACATGTGTGCATGGATCATGCTATCCCAAACAGAACCAAGATGCTATCCTCCAAAAAAAGGAAGCCAATCTGGTGGTCCCCTGCCATAAACAAACTGTACAACAGAAGGAAGAAACTGTTGCAAAAGAGAGTAAAATCCCTTGAGTGGAGGAGCTCCCTGGTCAGCCTCAGTAAGAAGCTGTGATTCCTGATAAAATCCTCCAAAGCTTATTACGAAAACAAAATTGCCACTGATTCTAAAGACAACCACAAAGCATTCTATAGCTATGTCAAGAATCTCAATGGCAACACTCAGATCTGCTCTGAGTTACAGCACAATGGCACTAAACATACAGACCCAACTGATATTGCCAACGTCCTGGCCAATAGGTTCAGTGCTAACTTTACCCCCCTCTAATCACCTAAAGAGCTCATCTCTGTACCGGAAGAATGCAAAGGTCCTGTAATCATGGCTGCAAAGGTAAAAAACACACTCTCCAAAGCCAACAACACAGCATCCATGGGACCAGACAACATCCCAGGCTGTGTTCTACATGAACTATAGAATAAACTGGGCAACTCATCTAAGTGCCATGTTCAATCATAGCCTCACCTTAGGCTTTGTGTCTGCTGAATGGCACACAACCATGGTTATCCCACTCCACAAGAGGGGAGCCACCACGGGCCCCGGGAACTACTGCCCCATTAGCCTGACGAGCCTAGTCTGCAAGGCTATGGAACGTATCATCATGGAACTTGTAAACAAAGACATTGGTAATCTCCAAACTCTGGACCCCACCCAGTTCAGGTTTGTAAAAGGCAGATCATGTCTCCTAAACCTGAGAGACTTCTTTGAAGCAGTCAACAAAGCCGTAGACAAGGGTAAGGTGGTTCACACAGCCTATCTAGATCTTGCCAAGGCTTTCGACACCATCTCCCACTCTAGAATTATAGATAAACTCACTAAACTAGGTATAAATCCCTATGTCACGAGATGGGTTGCCAATTGGCTCACTGACAGAACCCACACTGTGAAAGTAGCAGGCTCCAAATCCAACCAGTGACAAGTGGGGTACCACAGGGTTCAGTCCTGGATCCTCTCCTGTTTAGTATCTACTCCTCTGAAGTACAGGCTAACACAGAAGGTCTTTGGCTAATGAAGTTCGCAGATGACTTCAAACTAGGAGCCGTAATCGAAACTCCTAATGATATGGACATCCTACAAAAGGGCCTCAGTGAGACAGATGCCTGGTGTCAAAGCCGTGGCTTCAAGCTCAGTGCCAAAAAGTGCATTGTCATCCCCCTTGGTAAAAACTCTGTACCCATGAACTACAACATAGGTGGTAGTATACCTAACACCGAAAGTGTGATAAGAGACCTTGGGACACAGGTGGGCAGTAGTCTCTCCTTTGATAATCACATCGCCACAGTTGTCAGGAAATCCTTCTATGTGTCACACCTCATCACAAAAGGTTTCACATCCAGAAAAAAAGAGGTAATTTTTCCCCTCTACTCATCACTCATTAGACCCATATGCCCCTTTTGGTTGTACCTCACAAGACATCTTCAACAACTTTAAAGGCCGCAGAAATACCTCACAAAGAGGACTACTGGCCTCAAACAGATGCTCTACACAGACCGTCTCAAAAAACTCCAGCTTTACTCCATCGCATATCGCCTACTCAGACGTGATCTCTGCCTAACATACAAAGCTATGTCAAACCCAGAGCTGTTGGACATGCTTCACTTAAAGAAATCCCAATCCCTCTGAGCTACATGCTCTAGGGACATAAAACTTGTCACCACAATAAACAGAACATGCCAGAGGGATAGATTCCTGTCCCAGAGACTTCCCATACCCTGGAATAAACTACCTATCTATATCAAACAAATCTCCTTATTAGCACTCTTCAAGAAAAATCTTAATGATTGGATGGGAAATAGGAAATTCACCCCAGGGATCACCTCTGTGGGCTCTGCTCGACAGTGGCACAGGAAAATATTTTTCTTGGGTGGCAAAAGCCAGGGTACCTTTTTGGCTGGGCTTGTATAGGCCCCAGGGCTGATAGCCTAGTACCTATCTATGAACTTATGAAATGCAGCAGTTGACATAATTTTATTTCAGGTGTAAAACTTCCTTGTCTCTACTCCCATGGTATTGAAGTATTCAGGAAAACAACAGAATGGAGGCTACATTGATGCTTTATAGATTGTTGAATAGTTCCACTGTACTGAGAATCACCTACTAATGATGTAATTGGCACCTATGAAACACATTTGCTTCTTTAATGAGTATATCAACTCCATTGGTGCTCATTAGTGTGTGATGTGCACCTACAAGCTGCTGCATGCACCAATGCTTAACAAGGTAAACACAGATAATGTTGTTATTACTCCTCTCTGTACCTGTGATATAGAGCAAACACATTGCTCAAAAAGTGAAGGAAAGGTTGCACAGCCTGTACTAGAACCCAGGACTATCTGTACTCTAGCCCTACACATGCACGTGCTGCCACAGAAATAGTTATGTAACAAGTACCAAGAAACATGCCATTCATTCCTCCATTTCTTATGGTTTCACTAAGCGCCGCATCATGCAAACAATGACAGAAATTAAAACAAAAAATTAACTTAAAGAGTACAGAGATAACACATTTTAACAAACAATAAAGAGGATGAAACAGAACTTGTGAATTGTGCACTGCTTACATGCACTTTAATACTTCATAGACCTACATGTACACCTCTGTACGTGTAACCTGACACATACCCCCAATGTCATTATTCACTGTTGCCATCCATTGAAAACAAACACAATGGAAATGCCTACATGAAGTGAACATCCCTACAAGGTTACATTTTTTGGGAGTCAGCAATTTTAATAAGTTTTCACCTCATTTGCATATTCACCATGCTGACAGCTCTGAATTTACACTGTTGGTACCTGTGTAGTCAGGGAAACTGAACGGGAGCCCAAGTTTTTTGCATACAAGGGAGAACATTAGTTTGTTAGTTCACTATATATCTGCACAGAGGAATACAGGTTTTGATAACACTTGACTGTATTCCATCAGATGCATAATGCATATGGTTACATGACAGTATGAATAGTCTGTTTCATGGGGTTTACACTTTTCGCTATCTACATTAGTTACAAGTATATTTTTCATTTGGGGTAGGGGAGTAAAACTGCATTTATGTTATGACATTTAAAAATTGCTATTGTTAATTTAATTTTCTAGCATCCACCATGTCTATTAATGTCATAATTTGTGTGGGTTACATGTTACTGTCAATTCTCTACAAATCTAGGGACTTTTACTTGCTCTTGTTTCCATGTAGACTCCTTTCTGTGGCTGTATTTAGAAAACTTTCAAATACATGGGGAACTCAAGAATGGAGTCTACACAGTTGCTTTACAGCTTGTTGAATTGCTGTATTGTGTTAGTTTGCTTCATTAACATGCAATTCAGCTACTTATGCTGTAATTTGCATGCCACTAAAACTGCCATATTTGCACATGAGTGCATGCCTCTACGCAGAGTTTACTGAATCTAAAAATAGTCCCTGCCATGATACGCGCATGGTCAAAAATGACAGTGTGGGCTTTATTGACTCCCCCAAGTGACTTGTATTCCACTGGTATCCACTGTCCACTCAGACTAATCCAATACACTAATGAAAAGAGTAGAAAGACATTCGGCTTTTCCCGATTAGGGGTCTCCACAGCGGAACTCCGGTCCGCTCATGATTGGCAGTAGATTTTTACTGTGCTGAGTTGCCAGCCCGATGCCCAACCTTCAATGAAGGCATGCCCATTCATTCACGCTCGCATTTACCTGCATGTCTTTAATGTCACTAGACCATGGGGAGGACATGCTGATTCCACACAGAAGGCACTCCAGCCGGGAATCGAGTGGGAGAACCTCTTGCTGGGAGGCGACAATGCTAACCACTGCACCACCTCGGCTTACTAATGAAAGGAGTAATTCAACAAAATTAATATGAAAAGTGTATAAAAAATACATATTCAGAAGTGACTTGTATTCCACTGGTATTCCCACACTGTCCACTCAGACTAATCTAGTACACTGATGAAAGGAGTAATTCAACACAATTAATATGAAAAGAGTATAAAAAAATACATATTCAGTTAAGACACCATGCTTAAAGAATGCAAAATGGAAGCAGTGTATGTCTCTATAGGGAGACTGACAGTTAGCTCTTCAATGATACTATAGGGAACTATAAGGGTAGCTGGTAATGCATGAATATAATAGTGATATGAATATTTTATGATCCTGGATAATACAATAATAAAAAACATGTATTAGACAAAAAGCATTTTCTTGCAAATTTCATGAAGAAGACAACACTAGTACAGACACATTAAAGAAAGCTATACTAATGCATTTGTAATGGCATCAGTTACAGAAAAAGCACAGACGAACATTAGTTGTGACAATAAATATATCCTCTCTGGATACAAAAGTAATTAAAACACAAATAATATTCAGCAGAATGTACATGATAAGCAACCTAGATTCCAGGTCTCTTAATACGGAACTCAAGTTATACACATCTTTTTTAAATTTTAACTGATCACAAGTCATTTAATAACACATATGACAAAAAGCCCATGGGAAATGCCTTTCATTCCTTTTTGTACTTTAATACAAATGGTAAATTTCCACTTAAGAGATATGTTAATATTCATTATTTTTTTTGAAAGTTGCCAACAGTTTTGGCTGCCTTAAAACAAATCACGGCCTCATGCTGACATGTTTTAATTATTCTAATATGCATCTAATTCATTTAGTAAATGTTATGCCCCTGCGGCTGGCTGAGCTGAGAACAGCAGTTTACTTTTTACATAAGGAAAATTATCTTTTTTTGTATGGAAAATAAAATTGCTAATATTCAGAACACATTTTCTCTTAAGTACTGGGAGTTTACAATAGAAAACATAACTGCTAAATCTATTTAAGTGCCTACGCTATGCAATCTGCAAGAGCAACATAATATCAAATGGATGGTGACTAAAAGCATTAAACAGCTATTCTTACAAATTTCTTCCATACCAGTTGGCTAGTGCTATTTCTAGCACTTACGTGGTGGTATAAGTGGATGCATTTTTCCTGATTTAGCTTGAAAGCACTACCTTTTGGATTGAGCACCATACTTTAGGCTTGATATGTATTATCCAGTTGTTATTCTGTACCATAATGGAAGTAATAGAGATAATACATTGCTTCAAGGGGTTTACGTGACAAAGTAAAAACTTAAGAAGACACTGTGTTGCTGCACATAAAGTGACTCACTTTACTTTTTAGTTTCTATGCAGCATACATTCATATACTCCCATTCTACATGGATTAAGATTCAGATAACTTTTAAGTATTCAGACATAGCCAAAATGGAAACATTTCAAGCACTGCCATCACTGAATAAGAAGGCATACATCATATTTGGAAACTGCTGAAGGAACTGCTAAAATATGCAAAAAAAAAACAATAAAAAAGCACAAAAAAACAGAATTAGTATATTGGTTAACTTTTTGTGATTGAGTAGGATTTATTGCAGTTTACAGTGCTTATCATCTACTTGCTTAAAAGAACTGCACATTTTAATCATCTGCCTATGTGTTTCTCCCAAAAAAATAAAATAGCAGTTGTTATAAATACAGTAGCAGACAGGCATAATGTCTGTCTCCCACTGGATGTACCGTGCCTGCCATCTTATAGGGATGAACTTGAAGTAAATTGCTCCAAACTTATACTTCACATAGAACAACAATTTCTTCCTTGTTTGCATGTATTTGTTAACTGGGTGACTACAGTGACTTCAAATAACTTTTCTACATAAACCTGGTCCATGATTCATGATATGTGGTTTATCTGAAATCATGTGCAATATTTATATCACTAAGAAATGAGATGCATGCAACAATCTAATCAGCCTGAGGGGAAAAAAAAAAAGAAAACAAATGTTAAGGTGAATCAGACTAGGAGTTTATATCTTAGAACAACTGTGGATAATCTAGTGTGAAACGTATTTATGTCAGAAATTATTAATTAAGTATATTAAACAAAATGAGAAAAAAAGAACATCCTAGTATATAATGATAATGGTGACCAACGTGATATAGCTGTCTATAGTTTAGTGCACACACTTATCCCATTGCCTAAAATCATACCAAATTTTGATTTTGAATGATTACATAGTACTCTGTATTGATATGCCGGAATATGTCAACACAAGAATAAATGGGAAAGGTCCAATTTGTCAAACATACATTTCCTGTCATTATAGCAAAAGATAGGGAGCAAAACATGTAAGTAGTTATCATTTTTATAGATTTAGTAGATGGACTACGTCAGAGAAATTTGATCAAGAAAATGCTACATCCACTGGCAAAATGTAATCATTGAACTTTAGAGTAATGCTTATTGGACACATTAGCTGTAGACAGCACATGAGACAGTAAACAAGATGAGAGAGCTAGAACATGTGGTCCAGAAAAACATGAATTTTATGATGTTAATGGCATATTTTGTACACACTGTAATGTAAGACAAGCAGACTAACAAAGTAAAATATGCAGGAGTATGAAAACTGTTGTCCAGAATTAATGAAATCAATGACATTGAACATTTCACCAGTCATGTAGGTAATCCTCCATAATGTGATTAAGTGTTTGAAAATGGTGCTATGAAAACTGATTGTGATTACAAGTTATGCCCAGAAGAGGCAGTTCATAATTTGTGGCAGTGTGTAATAATTTCAGGATTACAGGAATTATCAAAGTGATAATTAAAGATGAATGAAATGCAGTGCAGCCTGGAAACTTGTACAAACACATACATAGATACACAAACATGTACACTCACATGCTCACACAAACACACACACACACACACACACACACACACACACACACACACACACACACACACACACACACACACACACACACACACACACACACACACACACACACACTCTCATCTCTCTCCATATCAGCAGTATAAATTATCAGTCACTACATTTTCATTGATTAATTCCCTTCTACAGTGTAAGGCACACACATTTATTTGCTGTGTTCCTTGTCCATTGTGTTCCACATGCCACAACGTTTAAGGGGTTCTCTGCACTTTGCATAAGTTTCCTAGCTCTTTAGCAATGGCTTGTTGTATCATAGTGTTCAGGTGTTCTCCGTATGTTTGTTATACATGACATACAGCTGGTAAACTATTTGGCCTGTTTTTATATGCCTATTAAGTTGTAGTATTGTTTCACTGTTAATTCCCTTGACAACAACTATGCTGGTGAAATTTATGGCAGATGATACATGCTTTAGATTTAAACATATAAATAGCTATGTATTTCATCATATGGAAAAAAATAGAGCTATTTATTTTTCATAATATTGATATGGTTGTTGAATCACTGCTTAGTTTAGAAGGTGCATTAACTCATCATAAAAAAGTACTATACAAGCATTCAGCAGCTTATTCCAAAAGGAATGATAGATTCTGTTCATCTGAAATATTTTTAACCTCAGAAGAGTGCATTATATCAGAGCCACTGCTGTTTTTTCTATCTGCTTATGGTCTGGGACAACTACTTAGACTTAGAAAATCAGTCTAATGATCAAAGGAGTACTTCATCAGAGATGCTGCAGTCCTTTTCTTTTGATTCTTATGAAACTGTTATTTGGACTTTGGGAATTATAACTAGCGTAGGAAGCTACATCAAGGTGGTTGGAGTGAGATTTGTAGGACTTTTTTTACATCCTGAGGCTTCTGTCTCTAACTATAAGTAACTGAAAATAACTTCTACAGATCAGAGTGTTTTGTAGGAAATATTTTATTTGTTTTCCTAGTGCAATTGCAATACTGTTGTTTTTGCGAAATTAGATTTTTAAAAGTAAAGTCTTAACATGCTCATTTGTCAAAGATGATGGTGGATGTTTTAATTTTCTAGTAAAGAGTATGTTAACAGTATTGCTGTGACTGTTAATACCTGATCTTTGGAAGAGAAAGATTGGCCATCAGGTATCTGTTATTTGGCTCATTAAAAAGTGATTAGTAACTGTAAGTGTTAGAGATTAACAGTCTGATGGTGATACACCAAGAGAATAGGTAAGGGTTACTGACAATATATATGTGAAATGGTAGTTCTTCTTGGGAAGTATGGTGACTGTGTATGTGAATGAAAACAATCTGGTTAAGACTGAGTTACTGTTGGTAACTCTTCCCAGAAGAGGCCAAGCTTAGACTGAGATGTTTGATGCGTCAGCGATTAAAACCTTCTATAGCTGATAGTATTCCACATATTTAGGAGTGACTGTATTGATCACATCCGAATGTAGTAGTGTACATTTGCCATATGATCTTATGGCTAATCACCATCTTGTGTACATATTTGGGTGACAGTGTTACAGATTTGGGTTTTATATCCCCTGCTACATCATCACATTAAGACAGCAGTGGGATATAGTTAAAACAGTATATATATATATATATATATATATATATATATATATATATATATATATACACATTACTGCAGCATATCTGAGCAAGTGGCTTTTGTGCCAGTTTGTTACATCTCAGTTTGTTAAATCATAGTTACTTGACTTGTGCAAGCCAATTGTGCACTTACAGTGTCTCTCACCTTTTCCCACTGCACTGTGATGGAGAAGCTGACATAGATAAGTTGGAGGGGTGTTGGGAAAAAGCCCTCCACCCATGATATGTGCAGAAGACTTAACTAACTTCTGAAATATCTACTGTCTTTATGTGTGTTTTGAATTACACTTCTCAATTTTGAAAAAAAAAAAAACAACACTGAAGATGACATGTTCCTAAACTACTCAACCAAACATGGGAAACACAGAGAAGCCATTGTAAATTGTACTTTTTTTAGACTGCAAAACAGTCTAGTCACCAAAAACTTAACATACTCTTGCAGCAGGTTACATTGCACAGCAGGTATTTTATTTTTAGTCATAGCAATTTGGACCCTGACAAAAAGAGCTCTGAGGAAGAGTCTAATAAATTGTTAATGCAAAAGACTGAAGGAAAACTACATCTGAAACTCAATACATCCTTGGTGTATTTCCTCCATACATAATGATCTGCATGCTTTTATATACTAAAACATGACAACTGTTTTTGTACCCTCTGTGATATTTATCTCCCAGTCAGCTTTCTCAGTGAACACCATTCTGAGGAAGGAGGAAATGTCATTATACTTTCTTTCAAGAATTTGTCTCCCCTTCTCTTGCATCACTTCACCCATCACATCTGAAAAACAATTTATAAAGGAAAACACACACAACAAAATACCTATAGCTCTTTCTGTGCAGATCTTTATCTGGCTATTGTCATATAAAACTGCATCTCTTCTCTGTGGTTGCAAACCTACTGAGCTTTTTATAGTCTGAAGATGAATAGACATGATAACCACTATTTAATCTAGCTTTTTAAGCCAGGAAATAGGACACTCTGGTTGACTCAGGGAAGAAAGTTATATCTTAATTCAGTTGCAAGAACTTTTTAATCTTGGTGTAATACATATGTAGCAAACAAATTTTTAACAGCTACTGCAAAATATGCACTGAAATTTTGTTAATGGCTCTCAGGCATTACATTATTTCTTACTACTTCCATTTTAAGTGAATATAACTGTGAACTTACATGGCAAACAAGGGAATTTTATTTTTATCAGCTGTGGCTGATAGAGTGTTAAGGGTAAAGAGTAGTTTTCCAAAAAACAAGACCTTGTCAGGATGTCTACTCTGATGAGGGAATTCAGTGCTAAAAGGAAATTGAAATTATTAATATGTAGATTTGCATGCAGGTAAAGAACACTCAACGTGTTTATGGATTAACTCAGAATTCAGTTTGAAATAAAAAAAATCTATGGTGGGGTTGAACACATGATTCATGGTCATGGAAGTTTCCAAGAAAATGAAGCAGTTTGAATTGGAGAGACAGACAGAGGTGAAACAGCCTGAAGCTACAAAACAGGAAAAGAAGCATTAGCATGAACTGGCCATGACACACAAGACAGAGAATGAATATGAAAAAAAGGAGTAGTGTCAGCCTAAAGCCACAGAGAGGGAGAAGCAGTGACAGAATGACAGGAGAAGCTTGACCTTTTACTAAACACTTGATAAGTAGAAGGGAAAACTTAGCCTAAACTGGAAGGACAGAAGTAAATTGTTTCCTCAGTATGTAGATAGGGATGACTTTGATGTTTTTTCAGTTTAAAGAGGGGGCAACGTTCATAGCTGCATTTGGGAATTTGAAGTGAGGATTTCAAATCCTCTGCTCACAGGTAATGTTGGACATTCTATTAGTAACAGGTAAGTGTTTTACTGTATTGAACACATTAATGTGTGCCTGCTTAGAATGTTTTAAGATTAGACCTGAAATATATAGTGAAAAAAGTTTTAGAACATAAAAGAAAACCAGAAGATGGCATAATTTTGAGCTACTTTATGGTAAAAGGTTGATGGGGCATCTTGATATAATTCATAATGAGTGACAGGGTGAAGATTCCACAAACAGTCTGTTGTGTATTATACACTGTATTTCAGCATAAAGCTTAGGAAGGTTATGTGTTGGTACAGGGACAGCTAGGTGAAGCACAACAGCAATAAAAGGTATGGTATGATTGCAACAGCATGATAATAGAGCACATGACAAAAGGTAATGGTGCTTATTTCTGCTCAGCAAAAGCTACAGGGGAGGGATGCTAATTATGTGGCACAGTTGCCAGACACGAGGTAGAGCTGTAAATCTTCCAATGTTAACATAATGAAGTCTTTCCACATTAGAGAGTCACTCATACTTGGTTTATGAAGTGTGCTGCAAGAGGAAGTAATACAGCTTCTCAATAAAGCTTGGTCAGAATTACAAGAGATTCAAGACATATTGTCTGTTAAGGCAGGGGGCACCCTGGGGTGAAGAACCAGGAAATACTGGAATTCAATTACAAACTAAAATAAAGATTTATTTATTTATCGACGTTTGTATACCAAAAAAGTCCAACTGGATAATTGTATCCATTTTTAGCTGAGCCTTGGGAGAAAAGCTCACCAAGTAAAAGAACAGAAAATATATATAAATGGGTGAAAATTGATATCATATTGCAGTATAATGTAAATATGTAGATTAACACAACATATATACACCTTTGTCAAAACAAGATAAATACAATACCATGCAGCACTGAAATGTGTTGACATTATAATTGGGAGAGTTTATTACTCACTCACATAGCAAATGTCAGAGTGAAAAATTCATACAGTGGATATACAGGGGAAGATGAAGATGGGTGAGAGTGATATAAATATTTGTTAGAGGTAAGAAGTGGAGGAGATATAGGAGGGAGGAGAAATAATAAGTAAAAACAAGATTAAGAGTAAGGGAAATAAGAGTATGAGAAATAAAAACAAAAGGAGAGATGGGATGTATATAGGTATTAGAGGAGAAGGAGCTGATACTTTAGCTGTGAGAGCAGCAAGTACAAAGCCAGGAGTCAGAAAATAATTCTTTAAGTTGGAGCTTAAATAAATGAATGATATGTATTGCCCTGATTGATGCAGGGATCGTATTCCTGAGTTTTACTATATCAGCAGGAAATGACAGAAGAAATGAAATTAACAGTTAGGCAAAAAAATAATCATTTCCCCTGATTTACTAAACTTCCGTTCAGGACTAATCTAGTCCTGAATGGAAGCGACATTTTAAGAGGAGTACGGCAGTGCGCATTTATATTAATGAAGGCATGCTGCCCTGAGCTCCAAATCTTACACTGAACGTGGATGAGTTCAGGGGGTGTGTCTGAGAGTAGAACTCTCAGAATAAACATGCCCCTGCAAAGTAGAACAGAAGAAAGTGTAAATAAATGAGCGAGACTGCTCATAGGTGTCCGCATATCCCCACCAACAGCCCCCATGTGTTCAACAACAACAGGACATTGAAATAAAATGAAGAAACCCTTGTATTTATTTATTTTTTAAACCCCAAGTACAGCTAACCATAGGTGCGCGGGTTTGCCCATTGCTTAGCTATGGTTAAAGCAGCTGAAAAGGCTGAAGAGGATAACAAGGAATATATATGCAAATAAAGCAGCACAGCAATAGTGTAGTGGTTAGAACATCCACCTAACAGGCATTCCTGGTTCAAGTCCCACTACAGCACATATCATTTTCCATATGAAAGCTGTATATGAACATATTTTTACATATTTTTGCCATATAACATACATAATAACATTTAAATGTGAACTAGAGTATTGCATGAAATGCACATGTGAAGTTTCAGTGTCAAAATAAATAAGGCCCTAGTAAGCAGGTTTAAGCACAAATAAGCAGTAATAAGTGTGTCTACGTGTGTTTGCGTCAGGGTAAGCATTGCCTACACAGATTAAGCAAAGTAGAAGCTAACTAAGTGTAAGAAACTGTAACCGGAGGTTAGCAGTGCATACCGTCATGCACACCCGTGCAAACCCACTTACAACTGCTTTAAAGTGACTTAATCACTCTGAATCCAACAGCCCATGTCCTGGCCAGCAACAAAATAAACTGCCGCTGGATGGCTCAAACTCAGGACCCTGAGCACTATAGTCACAGTAGTTAACCACTAAGCCATCATAGGAATCGATATGCATGAGGTATCAGCAAACTAATCCTCACCACAGGAAAGTTACCAAACATATGAACTGAATCTATGTACAGTGTGTTGTTGGATAACCTGCCACAGAACATAAATATGTGAACTGGAGTACTACAGTAAGCATAGATTTGTGGTGTTATTGTAATAAAGTGTAGTAGTCCCCAGGTCCCCATACAGTGTATGTACACATGAATCATGGATATCAGACATATATATATATATATATATATATATATATATATATAAAACCTGTAATGAAGAATAAATCATTGTCAAATGGCAAATATAGTGCTAATGAACTATTAAGCAATGATAACCGCAGCACAGATCAAGTTAGTAAGTGTAAGCAATGTGTAGGGGAGCCAATTCAATCTACCTAGTGGTATACCTCTTTAAGCAGTGCCAACCTCATGTAAGCAGGTGTGCCCATAGCTTAGCTTTTTCAAAACTGGGCAATCACAGGGGTTTGTGGGAAAATGGCTGTATTTAAACCCCACAGGTGGGAATACTTCCCATAACTGGTTGTAGCTTCCTATTGCAGGCTGAATGACTGGTGTGTGTGAAGGCACTCGATTAAGAGCGCAGTGCTGGGGCATCCAGGAGTCAAAAATCATAGTATGGCTCCTGGTAAAACACCATGATCAGAGACTACTGCAGGGCCAGTACCAGGGCTCACAGTATAAAATGGAGGCCTGGGAGAGTCTCACCCATGACCTCACCAGTGCTACAGGTATCCCAGGGACTGGTGAGCAGATCAGACACCAACACGCTGACCTGAAGCAGCAGAGGGGGAATGTGCTGGAATAGTGGATCCAGGTGTCTTGGCAGATGCCCAATGCCCCAACACTGAGTTAAGTATTCATTCTACTAAGTAGTAAATAATTTCCTAGCTTGTGTATACTATGGATAGGTATGGCTAAATATCACTGCATTTCTCTGACAACTGCAGATGAGTGGGCAGTGAACCAGCAAGCCCATGATGCTAGGCTGCAAAGGCTGTGTCGCAAGGCAGGTTAGTTAGTAATCAGTCTGCATGTACTGTCATAAGAAATAAATATAAGAGCCTTAGAAAGTGTTGTACTGGTAGAAATAAATTGAATTGTCTGTGAATAAAGGTATAACACCTGGAGTGCTTCTGTTTACTCTTCTCTCATATGTTGGTGATCTGTTCCATACTATAAATAGTACTGTTTTATCTTAAGCAGTGTCACCCACACTGTGGTATGCAGATAAAATGGCCATGAAATCCTGCATAACAATGTTGGAAGTGCCAAAAGGTCAGTCATATTATACATGTTAGGGAGACTTAGACAGAAAACAGTCAAAAGCTTTGCATCAATTCCATGATAGCACAGTGTACTGTGATGTTAGCTATAATATTTTGTCACACACAGCTGGGGTTTGAATCCTGGAAGTGCTACTAAGTTGTATGCATAATCATACCCCATAACTGTACAGATTTTTATACAATGTTCAGATAGAGAGCTGTATGCATAATTACACCAAACAGTACAGAATTTGCTAGAATGTTCAAATTGTAAGTTATATGCATATTCATACCCCTCCCCAACTGTTTCAGTCTGTCCAGCATGTCCAAATTAATGACCCATATCACCAGCTTGGTACCCTGTTCCCCTGAAAATCCACTGTGATGATCCAAGAAATGTAGGCAGCTGTCAATGACATATAACTTATAGTCAAATGTGTGCATAGTCAGAGAATGTATATGGAAACAAACCTGTCATTCTAGTACCTAACACAAAGTGTATGACAGCAATTCTCAGCATATGTTGCATTAACACTTGCAGCCAGTTACGCCCATATGTAAGACGCAGGTCACATATTTAATAATGTATAAACATACCAGTGTACAATATAAGGCTATTATGTAGTGTAATAATACATGTAAGGGAAAGACCACTGCAGTGACTAAGAATGTTGTGAAAACTGCAAGGATATATTAGCTGTTAATTGAACTCTCTCTTTCACCCCTACTATATGTGCATAATAACCCAATGACACTCCTCAACTGGTATGTGTACGCTCCAAACTTTTGTCGGGACATATTTCCTAATGGTTTATAAATATTCGCATTTGTTTTTATGCATGTGCCATGTGAAAATACAACCATATTGGTGGCCTTTTGCCTTCAATGAAACCTGCACACTCCTGTAATGGCCACTGTTGTTCCATATAGGCATGTGTTCTACTTGCTCTGCAATTGTGCTAAATCTGGTGCGTTTGGTTAATGGGAATATCTATGCATGCTGTTATAACTAATCCTGAATGCTGTTGACTGTTACTAACCCATATCTGTCATAAACCTGTGACAACACAGCTCATATGGGAAAGCCGGTCACAGCGGACCCACCTGTCCCACCTCAGCTGGCCATGACACCGGGCACTAGCACAGCTGGGGCCCAGCCTGAGGCCTCCTCCTCCATGGGCCCTGCGCCACCTTCATGTGGAACTGCTGCAGGGGATGGGCCCCCCCCCCTCAGAGCAGGCACGGAGGGGAACCTGTCACCCATCAACAGGTCTGGGCTGTGGTGTATAAGGAGCTCGATCTGGAGTATCGAGAGCAGCTACGCCAGCTTGATGGCCACGTGGGGCTATTAGAAGGTGAGCCTGCCCCTCCTACACAGCCCCCAGTGCAGCCATCTTTGGGGCCATAAAGGTGCAGCAGTGACTTTCCATGGGTGGGGACCTCAGTCCCACTGTTTCCAGTTGGGGGCTCATGGGCTTGCGACTTCCAAACATCCCTCCCCATCCAAGGTGTTTACCCCTCACATCTGTCATATACCGGCCCTGTATGCATCTTGTGTCTCTTGTCTGTTAACCTACCCAGCCTACCTCCCCAAATATACCTACTACCCCTCCCCAACATCCCACTCTCATCTAAAAAAAAAAGGGCAATATTTTCCCACAAAAAATCTCACCCCATACATAGCTGTCCATTTCACACATGTGTCCACTGGACACATGTAATCTGGTCTATGTGGCATCACAATGAATATATGTTGTCCTCACCCCTCTCCCAGGGGTTTGAGGGTCCAAATGTACCTGCAAATATAGTGTATATGCACAACTGTTGCTGTAGAATACATGGGCAGCTATGGACCTTTTCTATACCCTTCCTGCACATACCTAGCTATTTCCCCTACTGTCTTTCCCTCTTTGTGCCCCGTTTTTCACCACTTTCCTATCAACCCCTTTTTCTTTTCTTTTAAAGGAATTAGCGCATGGTAAGTGGCAGTAAGCAATGTTAAGCAGTGCTAAGCAAGTTTGCATGGGTTTGTGTGGGGGTAAGCTATGCCTACACAGGTTGAGAAATTTGAAGCTGACTGTAAGAATACATAAGCAGAGGTTGGCAGTGTTTACTGTCACGCAAACTCACTTACAACTGCTTAAAAGTGCCTTAATCACTCTTTAACCAACGTCCCTTGTTCTGCTCAGCATTAAAATAAACTGCCTCTCCAAGTCTTGAATCCAGGACTCTGAACTCCATACACAAAGTGATTTACCACTAAACCATAGCAGATATATACAACCTGACGTTTTCACAAACATATCACGCAGCACAATCAGTCAACAGTACAGGAAATGTATTAATATCATACCACACACCTCGTTAATGCAAGAAGTCTGGACAAAGTATGCCGCACTGTGGGTACAAATAGGGATATATGTCAACTAATGCTCTAATACACTTAAAATGTTTCTAGTTACACAGTTATATGTATTAGATCACATATGTAGAAGGAGATGAAGTCTGAAACACAAAAGTGTTGGCACTAGTTACTGACTTTAATGCTGTGATCATCCATGACAATTGCCAAGTGAATGAGGAACAGGCCAAAATATGAGCCGAACATGCATGGACATATGGACAGATAAATATATGTAAATGTAGACAGATACACAGCTATATGAAGGTATATATATATATATATATATATATATATATATATATATATATATATATATATATATATATATATATATATATATATATATATATATATGTATATAGATACATACATATGTTCATATGTATGTATGTGTATATATATGTATATATATATATATATATATATGTATATACATATATATATATATATATATATAGATAGAGAGAGAGAGAGAGATAGCCATATGAGATATATATAGGTACATACACATATACACACATAAAAGGTGTCATTAGCCATACATATGTAGAAGTAGTGTGGAAGAATTGGGTGTCAAGTATATCCCTCAGCCACAAGCCCTTTAACTGCCACCTGTGAAATGTGTAGTGTGGCAACCATTCCCACAAATGAGAATACTGACATTAAACATATACCCACCCACAATTCAAAGGACATGACATGACACACAGGTATGCATGCACAGATAACCTTTATTCATGTACTACGCAATAATGTAGTACTTACACCACATACGGTTTGAAATATGTAGTTACTGATGAATGCAAGGCCCACACAAAACAGTAGATGCAAGCAATATGTATATATACCATACTATGCTGTCCAGGCCAAGGCCTTCAATTAGTACAGCAGTAGAAACAGAATTTGCCTTCAGGATACGTAACAACCAACAATTACAGATGTAGTTCAGCAGCCTCCAATTACACCCTGTAGTCAAGCCCTAGGGGGAAAAGTAGCACTTGTGTTAATGTCACAGTATCTTGTACATAACATTGCTTAACCTAACATCTCACTATCACACTGAATGACCCTTGTCTTAACAGATATATCCCTGAATAAGTGTCATAGCCTAGGTTAATGCATAGAACCCCCCATAAAAGGCTGCACAAGGGCAAGGAACACTGTGTACCACACACTTACCTCTGGAATGTACAAGGGCACATATGTGTTCTCCAGCTGTTGCCCCCATATATATGGACTTGGCCAACAGTTGTTGTGGGAGTCCATGACATGACTGCAGTAATGCTAATGGTAGATGATGATAGGCCATTACCTATCAACCCTTCCTGTAACACAGCAGGACAAAGACGGGCATATATGTGGAGGACAGAGGCAGGAACATAAGGCCATATTTGCATTATTGCTGTTACACACCCTGGAAATTGCTGGTGTTACATGATTCATTGCAGCATATCCTTATGCAGGAATATGACCTTGAAATACAAATGGATGTAGCTATGTACTGATAGCACTCAACAGACAGAATGCCACAGATATATCTGGGACAACACCTGTGTGGTGCACAAACAAAACCTAACAGCCAATCCCCCTCGTATCATATGGATAGGCCCACAGTTGAGAGCTATGCAAACAGACAACATTCCATGAAAAAGTACCGTGTACACAGAAACCCTGTAAGAACAGCAAGATACCTTACCCATATGTGGATTTGGTGTGTGTCTGCAGGTTCTGCTGTTAGAGGTATTGCTACCTGCTGTCTGTAACACTGATGTCCACACACAGGAAGGATGTCATCCATACTGGATAGGTGAAGTGACAACGCCCACAGAAGGCAGTAATTTATAGTACAGGGTTGCCATGACAGTGGTTATCTGAAGTACTACACAGCAGGCTGCATGCAATTAGCAACTGGTGGACACTGACTGGTGCAGAGGCCACCACCTGATCATGTGCAATACCAACAAAAGCATACTGCAATCTGTTCAAACCAGCTCAGTCACTCAACTGGAGAGACAGAGAGAGAGAGAGAGATGTCAAGAAAGGTTACAAAGCTCAGGGTTGTGTTACAGCAGAAAAAACATAAAAGGTATGTGAAACAGATATGCATTTACTTGCATGTAGTATATGGCATAGAATAATAGGATGTATAATGTGAAAGGATGTGTATGTGCCATCAGTACTTGTTCCTGTAATGATGTTCTGCTCAACAACTGCACTGGACAGGAGTGTCAGCCCCTGTGGGCAGTGGGACATACCTGTCAAATGTGCAGATCAGCAGTGAATGGCAAAGATGTGACCCATGATATCTGTGTTCTGTAAATTACTGTGGCCAACGGCTGGTAGGGGTATTAATACTGCCATAATAGACACATGGGTGAGAGACCACACAACCTGCAGGACAGTCATGTTAAAGTATAGCATAGCATGCCCAACTGCCATAGCAGTATAATATGCTTATCTAATGTTTGTCACCATATATACCTCTAATGTTAGTCTGTGTTAACATGTGACACCTGACTGTGTTGCAGCAAAGCAGAACAGTTCAGCTGTAAAGTAAAGAGGGTGACATGAGTGTGGTCTACATTTTCGCATGCACCCCACGTACAGATACATATATGTGTGATACGTATTCACAGCTGTGTATGTCTACAGAACCTTGGACAGTTATACATTTATATAGGTATATAAACAACACATAATATCTACACATATATGCACATATGTATATATATATATATATATATATATATATATATACATAATTATATATATATATATATATATATATATATATATATATATATATATACATAATTATATATATATATATATATATATATATATATATATATATATATATATATTTATGTCAATACATGTTCCCTGCCATGACATGCGTGAGAGAACATCACTCATCAATACACAACATACCTACACACCAGTACATGGCTGCAAGATGGAGTGTGGAGTGTGTTGTGTAACCCATGTTGGGAACACATCGCATTTATTTGAGAAGGTGGGATATATATGTAACGGAATCAGCAAAGCAAACACCTGCAAAATGATGTAAAGACGATCCCAATAAGTGCACTTTTTCCTCCGTTTTAAAAAGAATTTATTGCGGACACACAAATGACACAAAATCCAAGGTACGTGGAGTAAGGTTACAAAATCCAAGGTGCGTGAAGTAAGGTTAAGCGCTTTCACTCACTATGTGAGCTTCATCAGAACACAATTGTTCACTACACATTCATTTAAATATACAAATTTGGCGCCAAACAGACCTCCTGTATGACGTTAATTTAAAGGTACAAATTCCCCTTGTTGTTCATACTGTTCCTTAATTTGATAACACTCCATGTGGAATGTAAGATAGTATAATATTAATACTATAATTATGGTCTATATTAACCTTGTAACATTAGATAAAATAAATCAGTTAAAAACTCTATAAATAAATATATATATATATATATATAAATACATTTGTGTGTTTAAACACAATATTAAATATACAATACGATGACACTGGGCTGTAGGTTTCTGTTAACATTTGAAAAATGAATAAACATTCAAGAATGCTACTGGGAGTGTAATGAAAAATAGTGCTATACAACTTTGTATGTATTACGTTCAACCTAAAAAAAACCTGTAATGTTCAACCATATTCAACTGTGATTACCCTATCCATTAACAATCGCTGTGAAGTATTACACTAAATATGATTAAAGCACATTTCTAAATAAGTATGTGTATATCTTCTATCTATATTCCATTTCCAAAATTGGTTTACAAGAAATGAAATCATTTAAACAGGGTGGATTAGTTGCATCCAAATACAGTTGCCACCATATTTCTTTAAAATTAAGCAGTTTTTTTGTGTCCCTCCTTTCGGGTTACTGCTTATAATGTCTAATATAGCAAATTTAAATGCATGGTCATTACCCATTTTTTCTACATGTCTGGAAAGTGCATTGGTAGCATCTTTTTTAGTTATGCAATAAGTGTGGTCATATATACGCTTTCTGAAATTTCTTTCGGTTTTGCCGACATAAAAGCTGGTACATGCCCCACACTTTGCAATATATATCACCATCTTTGTGTTACAGTTCCCCTTTTTTGGTCTAACCACTTGTTTATAATCATTATGGATACACATTTTATTCACTTCTAAAATGTGTTTGCATTGGTTACATGCTCCACATTTTCTTGTGCCTTTCAAGGGGAACTTGTTACTAATACTATTCGTGTTCTGCTTACTTTTCATTCCTTCTCCGGGATTTTTCTGTAAAATTTTCTTGATATTATCCCCCATTTTATACACTATCCCTGGTCTACTACCAACAATTTCTTTGACATATGGATCAGAATATAACAAGTACCAAAATTTGTTCACTATGTCTATTGTTGAATCCGATATGGGACTGTAACATAGTATTAATGCCCTTTGATATCCCTTCGTTTCCGTGGTGTTGTTAAAATTCAAATTAGTTTTGTAATTTGTTGTTCCTGAACCAAATAAAGGTTTGTATTTCTTGCCCCATTCATTAATAACATATGTCCCTACTTCATTCAACATTTTGAATGGGTATCCTCTGTCTTTGAATAACCCGGTTATGTACTCAATTTCATCCTTCATTATTCTAAAATCAGATGTCATCCGAGAAGCACAAATACATTGACCCTTGAATATATTTTGCTTTAACCTAATGGGATGACAACTGTCATAAGCTAGATAGTCATTGGAAAATGTGTTTTTCCTGTAGATTTTGGATTTCAATTCACCTTTGTCTTTATATATATAAGTGTCAAGGTAGGCTATACCTTCAGAACTATGTAAATGAGTGAATTTTAAATATTCACTACTGTTATTCAAAAATTCGATGAAACTATTCAGTTCATCTTTGGTCCCACCCCATATTAGATGTATGTCATCCAAAAATCTTGAATAATGGAGAATAAACTTGTACCATGTGCTGGGAAATAATGTTGTTTCTTCCCAGTCAAGCATCACCATGTTGGCAAATATGGGGGCACATGCCGCCCCCATTGCCACACCTTTGGTCTGCCTGAAATATTCTCCTTCAAAATAGATGAAATTGTTTTCCAAGACTAAGGACATACATTCAGTTATAAGGCAAATCTCACCCCATTCCAAATCAGAGTGTTTGCGGATACTGTTGGCAAATGCATCCAATCCTGCTTGTTTAGGGATGCATGAGAACAAGTCAATTACATCTATTGTGACAAAACAATGTTCGTCCCTCCAAACTGTTGAAGGATACATACTCAAAAATTCCCATGAATCTTTAACCATGTGTGGGATTTTTTTGTAAACATGTTTTAACAAAATATCAATATATTTGCCTATGGGGTATGTCTTAGCTCTACTACCTGATACAATAGGTCTGAATGGGGGGGGTTCTTAATATTTTTATGAATTTTGGGTATTCCTATCAGGGTGGCCATTAAGGGAAATTTCACTCTGAGATAGTCGTGTGTTTCTCCAGATATCCTTCCATCTAATAAATATTCTTCCAAGTATGAATCAATTCTCTGGTATGCAATGTTCACTTCGTTGATAGAAATAGTCTCGTAATTACCTGATGTATATAATATATCGTACATATTCATAGTGTATTGCATTTTATCATATATGACCACCCCTCCCCCTTTGTCAGGTTTCATAACCCTGATTTGAGTATTATTCCTTAATGCTTCTAAAGTTTCTTTCTCTTGTTTGTTTAAGTTATTTGGAAAGATGTTTTTTTTTCTGTTTATAGTATGTGTTGTAAATTTCTTTTGTTACCACTTTCTCAAATATTTCTACTGTAGGATAATATGGTGGAATAAATGTACTTTTGGTTTTAAAAGTCATTTTATTGATCTCTTTAATCTCATCACTATTATTTGATTTGGATATACTACACTTATTGTTAAAAAATATAGCTAAATTGATCTTTCTAGCAATTTTTTTTATTTCACATAAGCAGTCAACTAAATTAAAACAAGGGCTGGGAATAAATTTCATCCCCTTGCCTAATAAATCAAAATGACTACCATTAATGTCAATACTAGAAAAGTTGTATATAGTAAAATTGTCACGTGTGTACACATTCCCTTTTACTATAATTTCTTTGGTTTGTATATTGGGAACTTGGGCATTTTTAGGTATACTGTCTAGTTCTCCACCCATTATCTGTAGTTGTTCCTTCCGTATCTTGTCTGTTGATTCCGATTTGAATTCCAATGGGGTTGAGTATATTTTTCTTTTCCCCCTGAAAATGGGCTTGATATTTGTCAGACATAGTACTGTTATGAAAGTCTTTGACATCATATGTCTTATACGTTCGTTCCTGTTCACGCTTATATTTTGACCAAACATATGCTTCACTATTTTTATATTGTTCTACATCTCTAATCATTTTCTTCTTTTTCCTCTCTCCAATATTTGTTATCCATGTCTCAGCTATAGTGAATTGTTTGCTGTATAAATTCTCCCATTCCGTAAATAATAAATCACTGGTAATTTGGGAATCTAATAATTCTACCTCTTGAATCAGTTTAATTAATTTCTCATCATAGTGTTTGATGAGAATATACATATATTTTAACCCGCATTCATCAAAAAATTGATTGAATTCCATTATACCATTCTCTTCTAATGTGATTCCCATAGGTTTTTTAAAAAATCACAATCCTTGGGGAACTATTTTCATTTCAATACATTTGTGCAAATATGCATTGTCAATTTTTAATCCATTAATTTGTTTGAATTTTTTACCAAATGCATATATCATCTCCTTTAAACTTCCTAATGATTTATTAATTTTATTATTATAATGCCCTTTGTTTACAGCACAAGTGTCTATATTAAAACATGTGTTTAAAAATGTATTCAGATTCACATCTTGAGTACCCTTAGTACATTTACCTGAAAACTTTTCTTTAACAGGATGTATAATAGCATCATTCTTTCTAACCATAGTGTTTGAGGCTACTGTAGAATATGTTTTGGATGGAACTAACCTTTTGGGTTTAGTCCCAATACGTTTGGCTTCTTCCTCTATTTCATAAATAGAAAAATCAAATGTTAAATCAGGTGAATTAATTTTACTATTATTAAAAGTCTCATTCATGTCCAATTGATGACCAGTATCTTTAATTAAATGTTCCACCCCAGAAACTTGTCCATTAGGAATAGAGAAACTGTTTTCCATAGTGTCGAACACTTTATGAGGTCCTTTGGATGCCTTAGCGGAGCATGTAACCAATGCAAACACATTTTAGAAGTGAATAAAATGTGTATCCACAATGATTATAAACAAGTGGTTAGACCAAAAAAGGGGAACTGTAACACAAAGATGGTGATATATATTGCAAAGTGTGGGGCATGTACCAGCTTTTATGTCGGCAAAACTGAAAGAAATTTCATAAAGCATATATATGACCACACTTATTGCATAACTAAAAAAAGATGCTACCAATGCACTTTCCAGACATGTAGAAAAAATGGGTAATGACCATGCATTTAAATTTGCTATATTAGACATTATAAGCAGTAACCCGAAAGGAGGGGACACGAAAAAACTGCTTAATTTTAAAGAAATATGGTGGCAACTGTATTTGGATGCAACTAATCCACCCGGTTTAAATGATTTCATTTCTTGTAAACCAATTTTGGAAATGGAATATAGATAGAAGATAGACACATACTTATTTAGAAATGTGCTTTAATCATATTTAGTGTAATACTTCACAGCGATTGTTAATGGATAGGGTAATCACAGTTGAATATGGTTGAACATTATAGGTTTTTTTAGGTTGAACGTAATACATTCAAAGTTGTATAGAACTATTTTTCATTACACTCCCAGTAGCATTCTTGAATGTTTATTCATTTTTCAAATGTTAACGGAAACCTACAGCCCAGTGTCATTGTATTGTATATTTAATATTGTGTTTCAACACACAAATGTATTTTTATATATATATATTTATTTATAGAGTTTTTAACTGATTTATTTTATCTAATGTTACAAGGTTAATATATACCATAATTATAGTATTAATATTATACTATCTTACATTCCACATGGAGTGTTATCAAATTAAGGAACAGTATGAACAACAAGGGGAATTTGTACCTTTAAATTATCGTCATACAGGAGGTCTGTTTGGCGCCAAATTTGTATATTTAAATGAATGTGTAGTGAACAATTGTGTTCTGATGAAGCTCACATAGTGAGTGAAAGCGCTTAACCTTACTTCACGCACCTTGGATTTTGTAACCTTACTCCACGTACCTTGGATTTTGTGTCATTTGTGTGTCCGCAATAAATTCTTTTTAAAACGGAGGAAAAAGTGCACTTATTGGGATCATCTTTACATCATTTCGTGGGATATATATGTAAGTGAAGGGTATTAGGCACATATTGGTATGTAGGTCTGGTTGGTTGACAAACAAGACAGAATACAGGGCTGGTATATGACACGTGGTGTTTAAACACTGTGGATAGGGTAGTTACATTTGGAATGTGGAGGCCATTGAGCCCCCACATGGGAACAAAGGGAACATGGACAGTCATGTTAGCATCTACATGGACATAAAGGTGCCAGGGCTGTGGGCTGGCCAGAAGGAACATGCATGTCGAACCTTGTGTATGTGTACTGCATGCCTCCAGGTGATGTAGCACATATCCAATGTCTCTGTGGAGCTCCCTATGCACAAGACCCTCGACCTAACTGGGTGACAGACATATGTCTGTGTGTGCTCCATGTGGGGGGGGCACCATCCACTGAGGTGATTCCGCATGAAGGTAGTGACGGAACAGTAGCTAATGAGGTTTCATGGTGGGTCACGGTTGTGATGTGGACTGGCAACATGTGCACATTAGGTGGGAGTGGTGTTCCTGCTGGCAAACCACCCCTACACATACTGGTGTGTAACTGTCATGGAAGATATGTGGGTTGTAATAGTCCACACAATCTCAGAACATGTCCAACAGCATGCATAGATATCCCCAATATCACAGAAATGGCAGATGTCTAGCAATCACATAGCAGGCATACCACATGCATATGTGGAAACATAGTGGCAGTGACAATGGCATGCAGGTGAAATACTCTGTAACAGCCCAGCAACTCTAGTGCCCTCACAGGGAGCATGTCTATAAACACATAGCAGAAATTGTTGTGCAATACAACATATGACTCAATGGTACATCTACCAGAGACATACCACTAGCGTTGTGTGAACATTACGTTGGAGCTGATATGGTGGTGGGAGACTGATATGTGTAGTGTATTATGGTAAACTTGACATATGAGTTGCTCAGACATATTTCCATCATTATGTTTTTTAAAGAGTATGGCGCACCCGAGGAATCCCATCTACAGTGCTGCTGAGGATGAAATTATAATCACCAGCATCATCCAGAACTATCAGTTGTTGTTCTCATGGACAAGCCAGGGCCAGCAGGAGTGAACAGCCATGTGGAATGATGTGGTCCACAGGGTGAATGAGCACGTATGCCGCCATTGTAGTGACCAGCTCTGCCATGTACATCGCTGTGCTGCTGTCATGCGGGGTGACAACCTTGCAACAGGGGGGCCATAACATCCATCCCCCCCTCACCAGAGTGGAGTTGCTGCTAATGAGCCTGGAAGCACCTGCCTGCCCACCAGAGCTACAGACGTATACAGTCATGGAGGTGGATGCTACACACACACCAGACATAGAGCATGCAGATAAGATTCCAAGGCATATCAGTAGACGACTGTAGTGTATGCATCTGTACAGGTAGAACATGCATATGTGAGATGTGGGGTCTGTTGCTATGTAGTACTGATAAGCAGTAATGCATAATCTGTAGTACTGTGGACTTCAGCTGTTGTTGTACTGTAATACTGCATCCAATCTGTAGCAATTCCACAGCTGTGGCCACTGACATAAACCTCTATCCCATCTCAATTAGGTACCTCTGGGATACCAGCAAGGCAGCGGCCGGATGACGGTGAGTATGGTTTAAGGTTATGCTTGTCAATTCACTGTGCATGTCATAGCTACGTTGCAGGCCATGTACACATCTAACACACCTACTCATAATGCATGCTGTACATGTGCACTGAGAGAGCACACATCTCACTAATGGGATTACCAGCCTCAAACACATGCAATACACAGTCCATCTCAGACAGTTGCGGCTACACTCCAGTGCCCATTGCCCAGGCACAGCTGACATCTGTCCAACATATACAGCTATATCATGCACAGAGCAGTTGAACATGCTACACATAAAAACATCCCACTTCCTCTGCAAACACATGCTCTAGGGTCCTAAACCTCATCAACACATTATACAGAATATACTGGAGGGATAGGGCCCTGTCCTGGGGAATTCCTACACTCTGGAATGGATTACCCATACATGTCAGGCAATGCTACACATTGGCCCACTTTACAGAAACACTTGACAACTGGATGGGAAATCGGGAATTCACCCTGGGTAGTATGTCTGTGCCACAGCCTGACAGGGGCACAGGGGAATAACATTATTGGGTGGTGCATGGATGGGAACCCCTGTGGCTAGGCTTATTTTGTCCCTAGGACCAATAGACCAGTAGTCACCTATGCACCTATGTGTACCACAGGCAACATCAACCAGGGCTCAATAATGGTCAATAATGGTCTCTACACTCAACATAGGTACAGCACATTGTGTCTGTGGTTGGTCTAATGGTAGTCTATCACTCATACATGCACCATGGATTATTGCATCTGTGAATACACATCAAGCATTCACTAAACACGTGTCCACATGTAATTCAGAAACACACAGAGGTTGTAAGCAGCAGCAGAAACACAACTGACACACACATACACATAGGGTTGCCACCTTTTCAAATGCCCAAAGTGGGACATTTTTTGTAGAAATGTGAGATTTTGCAGGACAAAACATACCCATGGCTAGTGCAAGGGACAGAGCTTCACTTTTTTGTCAAAAGAAAAGCTTATTTTTTTAGCATTTGCATTGCTTGTGCTTTTTCTTATAATATTTATGTGTTTCCGATATAAAATAACTGTTTTATGCAACTATTAAAGAATACTGAAGAAATATATTTTGTCTTAAAATCTCAGGACATTTGCCATTTTTTAGTTTTTTTCACAGGACACAACTGCCCAAAGTGTGTCTGTCCCTGGCAAAGAGGGACAGGTGGTAACCCTAGATACACATCCTGCAATAGTGTGTACACCTGTGAGGTATGGTGCACAGTACATGCCAGAGTGCTGAACAGATGCACAGCAAAGCTGTGGACATGGGTGCAGTGATTTCCAGTGGGAGGGCCATCACCTACTACCAGAAGCCATGCATTACAGCCATGTATAATGTTGGTAATGGGGATTGACTAAGTTGCACTCCATGCTGTTGAGTGCCACATGTTCTGCATGCTGACATATGTGTAATTACAGGTTTGTGTGTGATACTGTACTGCACCATCACCTGATATTGTGTGTGTTATGGGGGTGTGGGAGCTGTCTGTAGGTGCTGTCTGGTGGACTGTATGGGTTGCCATGTATGTCGACTGCATGTGTGTATGTCTGTGTGTGTGGCTATGTCTGCACACACGTGTGTGTGTGTGTATGTACTGTTCAGTGGTGATATACAGGTCTTACAGTCTGTTCCCTGTTTTCCTCTCACAGGTGGCGAGGTGTGGCTCGGCCCCCCCCACAGGGAATCTGATGTCACTGATACAGACAGTGACCATGAGGATAGTTGTGTTGAGGCACAGGAAGGGTTATCAAGGGCTGCTGCTGGGCCACCAATTGACATCCCACAAGTATCCACCCCATCCACACACACAGTCACACTGCCTCTACATACCTCATCACCGTTGGCCTTAGCTGAGGGACAGTCTACGGTTGGCATTGGCCAAGACAGTGTGGTATCTATGGCAGATTTGTCAGGACATGGCAGCCATAGCCAGATGTCTGGCAGGGTAAAACATAGGCAGATGTTCAGGGGTGCTCATCAGAGCACTGCTGGTCATCATGCCCCTGGCAGACGTGCTACATCTATATCAACCACACGCATGTTCCAGACTGTGATGGAGGCACAAGCGCAAAAGGAATGGTACACCAGGCAGGGTCTAAGAGAGCAGAGGGCTCATCACACCTCTGTAACTGACAGCATCCGTGACCTAGCAGGTGCCATCCGTAATTACACCGAGGTCATGGATAGAAGGTGGGGTGAGATTGCATCTCATCCACAATGTCATGTCCATGTGTTACGACATAGCAGGATGGTTGCCACAGCCATGTGGACATATGCCAGCAACACCAGCAGCTGGAGGTCGCCATGGACATCCCACCAGTCACAGCTGCTCTCGTAGTGGCAGTACCAGCCCCAACACTGTTGGGCAGTGCTGTCCACAGGCCATCATAGCAGACCACATGCATGTGGCTCTAGCCAGTCCTAGGAGGTACCTGGATCCAGTGGATGTCTGTCAACCTCGGGGGACAGTACTCAATCTGGCTTTGTACTTGATACTGCCTGTAGCACCCCTGCCAGGCACAGGTCCCATGTCTGTGGCCAGAGATGGTAAAAGGCAAACCCTGCCAGGTACAGTCTGCAGCTGTCTCATAATTCCCTGTATAGGGCAGCCACATGGAGGAACTGTGTGCATGCAGACACACACACACACACATAAACAACAAACCTAGGGCAACCACATACCTGCACACACAACATCACCAGTGGCCCATAACAGTACTCAACCCCCTCACACACACACAAACATGTCAATTGTATGGCTCATCCTAGACCTCTGGCAAACCAACAACATACCCTGTGCATATGATGATACCTGTGCCACTACCTGACATCTGTAACATTGATGCAGGGACAGGCTAACATGGTGCTGATGTACAGGGTGACTGTACAATAGTGTAGCAATGGAGTGATGTGTAGCATGTTGTCAACAGTAAAGTGAAAGGCTAATATCTTGGAAGGTGTAGCTGTGCAGCCATGATGCATCATAGCTGTAATTAACAATGTTGTATTGTTGTCACCATTATCTATTCTGATTGTGTTGTGTTTGTCCATGTGTCACATGGCTGATGGGTGTAGGGGTGTCAAAAGTTCTTCTACAGTGGACACCAGTATGTGTAGTGGGTGGTACACATGCCATGGTTGAGTACAACACACAGAACCTTTGGTTTGGATGCAGTACAGGTACAAGGCTGTACACATTTTGGTATGTTCCCATGCAGGTAACACATTTGTTGCACATGTAATCCCACCAAGACAGGATAAGAACAACCACACATTGCTATATATGCAGTCTGCAATGTGGATGACACTGAACATGCTAACAGCAGGGTGTATGTCCCTCTCCCCACTCTACTGTGATCCTCTCCTCAGTAACATGTGTGTGCCAATTCCAGTGGCATAGCCCTACCCTTAGATGGATGTGAGGCACTCAACTAATGTGAATGGTGTAAACAACTGACAACCTGATTACATACACTCTACAGTAGTACAGACAGCTATGTGGGGGATAGATGCAACAATAACTGCAATAATGGTGTATGTGTCCACAACAGCCACACTCAGTGAGTTATAGCAACCCCAGTAGTGCTGCACACCTCTACAGTGTGGAGGAGGGCATTAACACATCTATGACCTGTGAAGGACTGTATGTCCATGGGATGGCACCTGTGGAATGTTGGGATTTGCAAGCAGTCCTGGTGGACACATATTCTGTGAATGGAGGTAGATCCCTTAACAACTACACACATTCCTACATGTGGGATGGTGTACAAAAGCCTGCTATGATCTACATAGGCATTGTGCACCTCCTATCCCTCATCTACACATGTCATGATTGGGTAAAGGAGGTATACCAGGTTCAGGTTGTATTCTCTGCCTTTGACAAGTCCAACAGTGGCAGGGTCCCATGTGTTAAGATTACCAGTGACATTGGCCATGGATTCTTTGTTGATATGTTTCATGTCGCTGCAGAACAGGGTCATTAGGCTACTGGGTGGTAGCTCCCAGCTGACATGGTGGATTTGTGGTCATCCTTACCAACATTGGTGAATCCATTTTCAGGCGTAGGCCTATTGGATCATATAAGGGATCCCAGCTACTTACTGAGCCTGCACAGGGGGTTCCCCCAAGCATGACATGTCAATTCACTGTACTGCATGATATGTTAGTAATGCCAGCCTGACATCCTACAGGTGGGTTGGAGTACTGTTAACATGTACTGCCCTTGTTGTGTAGGGTCCTGGTTATGGGATCTACTACGGTTGGTATTGTATTGCAGTCCAGATGTGTTTGGCTGGGGGGGGGGTACCTATCTATGCCAGATATATGTTGTTTGGGTCTCTCAAACCCATCAGTGGTGCATGTGGACATATATGTTGTGGTTACATTCCCAGTTTCATCTACAGATGTATGTCCATATATACTTATATTGATATATATGTGTTCACCTTTGAAAGGGAGTAAATAATTTCTTCAAACGGCCTTTTCTGCAAACCAAAAGGACAAATCAGTCATTTCTAAATGCACCACAATTCAAAACACAGCAGTTCTAAAGGCACCTTTGCTGACTCTCGAACTGCAAGTTGGAAAACATATCATAATACAGGGGGGCATGCCCCCCTACACCCCCCATCTGGGGGGCTGAGTCCCCCACAAACCCCCTACTGTGATATACTAACTCTGGATTTGCACTACAGTGGGGATAGGCAAAACCAAGGGATTTGGCCTAGTAAATGAAAAGAAGGAGGTGTGAGAATTGGGGGTAGAATAGGGGAATGGAATGAGTCTAAGTGGAGTGAGGCCAAATAGTGTGGGTCAAAACCCTAAATGTCAGCATAGCACACAGTATCTCATCTGATGAAGTTATATGGTGACGAAAACAAATAAGGAATTGTGGAGCATTAATGTGTTTTTGTGTTATGTCCGTGGTGTGGATTTGCTAATAAACTGTTCGTGCTTGAACTATGTGGTCTCTGGTGCTCCTTTTACTTGATAGGCAAATATTCACCATCCCCACTATAGTGCCATCCGCACCCAAATTGCCAAATCTGCAATGAGCAAATGCATAGTGACAGTCACTCATTGCACATTCGATGCATTTATTACAAGATTGTGCAATGTTGAGAACATACTTATATATATATATATTTCTATAGCTATATCTACATATATAGATATGTTATATCCATTTAAAGTTGAATATATATGCACACACAAATACATCTACATGGCGGAATACATTCCCTATAGTGTTGTATACCTGGGCTGGATGATATGTGTGTGAAAAAATTATGATTATGCATATCTGCCATGGCTTAGTGGTAAATCACTTTGTGTATGGTGTGCAGGGACCTGGTTTCGAGCCTTGAAGGAGTTTTTTTTTTTTGTTGGGCAGAACACCTTCCCCCCCGATACAGCGTGATTAAGGCACTTTAAAGTAGTTTTGCACGGGTTTGTGTGATGGTAAGCACTGCTAATCTCCGGTTACATTTTCATACACTCAGCTTCTAAATTGCTTAACCTGTGTAGGCAGTGCTCAGCTCCACGCAAACTCACACAAAATGAACAACTCTTGCAAGGCTCAAACCAACGACCCGGCACACTCTAGACAAAGTGATTTACCACTAAGCCATGACAGATACACAGATATTCAATGTTTCAGAAACATATCAGCCAGTCCTGTCATGCAACAGTACAGAGAATGTATACCAACATCTAGATGTCTGGGTGAGTAACTATATTGCAACCTTAACAGATACAAACATATCCATATATGTATAGATATACATATATATATATATATATATATAAATATATATGTTGTTTTACTAACTCTATATACATATATATCACTATCTATGCACATATTGTTATATATCTGTTAACAGATAAATATATCTATATAGGTATATATGGCCATACATCTGTAGAGAGCAATTGCAGATTAACAAATACAGCTTTGTCCACATGCACCATTGATGGGGTTGAGAGGCCCCACACACTATACGTCTTGTACAAATAGGCATCCCCCCACAGCCAAACACATGTGCCCTGCAGTACACCACCAAGTACAGTCTGCCTCCCATAGGACATGTAATATGTGGAAGCCATCACTGTCCCCAGGATACAGATACACAGACACATATATGCAGATACAGATATACATAAATATATATATATATATATATATATATATATATATATATATATATATATATATGTGTGTGTGTGTGTGTGTGTGTGTGTGTGTGTGTGTGTGTATATATATATATATATATATATATATATATATATATATATATATATATATATATATATATATATATATATATATATATATATATATACACACACACATGTGACTACACATACACACACACAGATATATGTACAGTAAGATACATATGTAGGAGGTGCACACAATATGGAACAGCCACTATGCCTACAGTTAACACCTGAGCAACTGGACACTGTATGGGTGACACATACTAATGTTAATCGTTGCCTGCAACATATACCCATAGAAAGGTCATAGGAAAGACACCCCACATAGGTTTGCAGAAATGGGAATCCTTTAATTGTGTACTATAACAGTTCTATATGCCATATCATATAGCTGTTCAGATACTGACAACCATATAAATGGAGTACTGCAAGTGTGAAACAGTTACGCTAATACAGTAGTCTGGAAAGGTTCACAACTGTTGCTGTCCAAGACAAGCCCTTCAGACTGTACAATAGTGCAGACAGACTGGACCACAGGTTACCACACAATCAACAGTATGTACTGCAGGTGTGTAGTTCAGCAGCCTCTATCTACACTCTGTACAAACTCCGTAGGAGGTAAAGACATTTTGTGATCAATTAGGGTGCACCCAGTACATAACCAGGCATAGTGCACAGAACAGTCTGTATGGCAGGAGGCAGTAGGCGTGCAGTACCCCAAGTCATGTAAGTAATGTCAATATAGGTGGAGTATACAGTACTGTACTTCCTCATACCTTGTGGCAGCACACCCCTGATAACCCCACATTTTGTAACAGCCTAGGTTATGTATGGTCCTCACCTAGACTCAATAATACAAGCCCGTATACCACTGTTACATACACTGGCCTCTGCGGTGCATAAGGGCACACATGTGTTGTGTAGGTGACACCCACACATATATGGTCCCAGCCCCACTGTATGTGTGGGGGATACAACAGCAGTGGACTAATGGCAGCAATGGCAATGTGATATAATCACAGCCCACTACAGAACAACCCCCAAAAGCATGACATATGTGCAAAGCTTGGTATGTAGATGGGGGACAGAGGCTGGAACACAGGCACATATGTGGAACACTGTTGCCATACACTAAGCAAGGTGCTGGTGTTACAGGATAGTCTTCAACATACCCTTAGGCAGGGAATTGATATTAGATATAGACATGGATGGAGCCATGTACTGGTAGCATGCAACACACACACTGCCAGTGTAGTACCTGACACAGGACCTGTGTAGTGGACGGACAACACATGATAGGCATACCTCTGTCCAGCAAGAGGTTAGGCCCACAGTAGTGAGCTATGCATACAGCCTGCATTCCAAGGTTCACTAGTATGTATATACACACACACACACACACACACACACACACACACACACACACACACACACACACACACACACACACCCTGTAACGCCAGTACTATGCAAAGCATTACACAACACTACCCACAGTCTGTCTGTAGTTCCTGATCCTCCTACAAATATGTGGCCACTTTGAGTGTGCAGGTTCTCCTGTAAGAGGTGTTGCTACCTGCTGCTTGTATCACTGATGCCCACACAGAGGAAGGATGTCCATCACACAGGAAATGTAAAGGGACCACGCCCAGATGCTGTAGGGAGTTATAGTGGGTGGTTGCCATGACAGTGGTAATTCAATGTAGTACACATGTGTAATTATATATATATATAAGTATATGTACATATATTTCCACCATATGTCCTGGATATGGAGTGTAGCCGTACACCAGCCCCTACAGTCCCAAAGCCATAGTGCAAGGGGATGACAGGTATGTATAGCAGGTATATTACTAGACTGTTGCTACTGTCATTGGGATTGTCTTCACAGATGTGGTGTGTGTGGAGGCTAACATCTTCTTATAACATGTGTGCCATCGTCTACTGACAAACATCATAAGGGAATCATTGTAAGGTACCGCTGCTAGCATGTAATGCCCCTGTGGAGTGCAGCAGAGATATTGGCTACTATATGTGGAACTTCAGACACACCCTGTACAGTCCAGAGGTATACACATAATCCCATAGTGCACCAGATGTGTACCAGGCCTGCCAATATGGATGTTGACAGCCATGTAGATGGGTATAACACATAACGACTGGTATACATTTGGCACCATAGGGGTTGGATTCACACAGTCCTGTCTGGCCTGACACATAATGACTGCTGCTGCAGGGGAGCCATGGACACATACCACCCACTAGATATTGACATACATCTGTACAGTATCCCACTGCTCTGTCTGACATACATGACATTTAAGGGAGGCGCAGCAGCAGTACATCTGGCAAGTATCTACACATAACATCCCACTGATTAAGTACACTAAGCTGCTAGGCATGTAACAATGCACTGTGCAGGCTACAGGCCGACTGGCTCAACACTGGCCTACATCTCGTATGGGGGAATGCACATGTACCTGCATATATAGCAGGCTCAACAGTCATGTCACAGTACAGGGTAAGATACACCTGTGTGACAGTGCATAACCACAACCAATGTAAACACAGCCACAGCCACATATGGTAAGCTAGCATAATATTACAGTATATGGACTATCTGTTCTACACCATCCTCATATGTGCCACTCACAGAATGACCCTACATATACTGGGCTGCTACACAGTTTGGTATGATGGCTGTCTGTGGTATGGGACATGTGTGTGTATGGCCCTACAAACATGTACTGCAAAATGGTACCATACAGTGGGGCAGCATGTAACATCTGATAGAAGGGGAGCTAGAACAATGACATCTACCACAGTCTGTACACAGGCTGAAGTACATATTAACAATACACACACTGCCAACATTCATCATCACTACACAGACCTCAGTACTGTGCAATCATCCACAGAATGTCCATCTTATGTCATGAAATATGACCACTACTGTACAGACATGTTTAGCAATCTGATATATCACTGGCTTGTTATCAGCTATGATGACAGTATTTATGGTGTACAGCACATATGCACCACTTCATGTATGCCATATATACAAAGTTTGACAAAGGTGTGGCTGACAGCACATACACAGGGTCAGTATAGACATGTTGCTGTGATCACCTCATATATTTTCCATTGTAACAGGGTTTGTTGCAACATATGTCCTATGAGAGATATGAAGTCAGTAACTGTCACAGCCTTCACCATCTACTGACTGCAATCTTCACACTACCTTCTGCATTCCACAGATTGATGCACTGTGGCTAACACATGAAACCATAGGCACAACACTGCCCAGTCTACAGATGACCCTGCAGATGGGGATTCCTCATATCCATGGAACTGACATGGGAGGTATTGTGATATGTATGACAGGCATATCCAGACAAACACTTTTAAACCAACATTACTCCAAATGCAGTATAGCAGCACTTACAGTCTGTAGTCAGGCCAGGCACATCCCCCTCCTGTTGGTTGCCCTCCTTCCACAGTGTATGTTGTTAGAAGTAAATCCCCAATCCATCTGGGATGCTGTTTGCCAAACATCAGATCTAGTTCCTGCTCACAGTGACTGCAAAGGCCCAACACCACCATGATGTTCCTAGGTATTGGAGTGTGTTTCCATGCAATTGGCTATGGGATTGTTACCACAGCTGTTCCACATGCAATCAGTTAGGGGAGGGCTGCAATTCATGCAGAGACCATCAGCTGATCATGAGCATCACGTAAAATACACATGCTGCTGTCTAAGCAAGGCAGGTGTGGGTCTCCACATCCACCAGAGAGGGAGTGGGAGAAGCAGCAGAGGCAGATACATGTCAGGGAGGGGTGGGAAGGTAAAACTGAAGCATGTTTGTGTCACACACCTACCAGCACAAGGTATCAACCCCCCGACAACTATGTAGTGCTATTACAGTTCGATGCAGTTATTGGATGCACCACATGGGTTACCTGATGTGGAGCACTCAGAACATATATGTGAGGGTGAGTGACATCTGCAACAGGGATACGGTAGATATACGGTAGGTGTCGTACACGTGCCTGTCTGCATGAACAGGTGCCAGTGTCAACACAGGCACACTCACACAGGGACGCACACATATTGACACACTTGGCAGGGCCAGGAGTGCAAATCATCAGTAGTGGGATTGCCACAACACATCAATGTGCAGGTATCATATGCACCACATGGGTCATATGGAGGCCGTATGGGCAAAGAGTATGAGGAGATGTCAGACATCAGACAGCATGCTTCAGTATGCCCTGAGGGGTTGTAGTGAGTGTGGATGTGGACATATGCACCATACAACACACACACACGAACACACAGGGTGCCAGTTCTGACATGCATGGGTGCATGTCTACACTGGTATGTGGTGGTCAACTGTGCCATCAGGCTGTGCAAGGGTAGGCAATGGGTATACCGTGGCATCAAACCACATGACAATGGTCTGCATTATGGCTCAGGACTGTAGTTACAGCATTTGCCCACGCAGGTGGGTATTGCATCCCCATCCAGTCAGCTGGGTGACTATTGTATGTGGCCAATGCTGTACACCACATGCCATGTATGTGTTCCTTAGTCTATGACATGGATAGTGTCTGGGATGTGCACACCTCCCACATGCATGTACAGTGACATGTGGAACTGTACCTGGAGTGTCTGGCCCATGTTGTGAACACAGATTATCATCAGATCTGCCAGACTTGCCCACCTGTGGTAGGAACTGGTAATGGGCAGCAGGGTTACCCTTCACCTACATTGATAGCATACCAACAGCATTCCCTGATGTCAGTGTCATCTGTACATACAGGGCATGTTGTCAGGCGTGGTATGTCCATTGTGAGTCACATGTGAAGGTACCACAGGTGGTGCAGGTGTCCATTGGGGAACATGATGGAGGTGAACTGTCTGCATGTACATGCATAATGGACAAATGGGTAGGGTGACATGCCCTCTGTAGCCCACTGCTGTCACTGCATAGTTACTATCAGTGTCCAATATTCAATGTACTACCCATATATTGGCTGTTGCCTAGGCATGTGTGTGCATATGACAGATGGATTGAGTGTGTGCTCTGGGTAATAGTGGGATTGCTAATTTGGATTGGCTGGCCTTGATGTCACATGTATGGGTATGGCATTGACCCCAGCCTCCCAGCTAATTTACATCTGTTATCCCTGTATGGTTGACATTGTGATATATAGTAGGACCACCATAAAAGTAATAAGCAAAACCCCCCTCCACTTTGGCCACAGGTGTCACACACTCACCTCTACACAGGATATGAGTTACACACACACACACACACACACACACACACACACACACACACACACACACACACACACACACACACCTGTCATGTCTGGGAGTTGAACCCCTACCTAACTAGTTTATTACACTACACAGTTATAGTACACACCATGGACATTACTGGAGTATTTCTTCCCCAAAGGTGTATTTCACAGTGACTGACATCAGCAGAATTACCAAAGTAGCAAACCCTTCACAGACAGTGAAACACACATAAACCATCCACAAAAGTCATGTGTGGGTATGGCACCCATAACCAAGGCCTATATCACACTATGGCATGGAGCTGTTATAGGACACACCACAGGGATTACTAGAGAGATCCTTCCCCAAAGGTGTATTTCACACTCAATGACATCAGCAGGTTTACCAAGGTAGGGCATTTCACCTGTACTGCAAGTGACTGGCCTAAAATGCATTGCTCCCTACACAGACAGTGCGGCGCACACAAAATGTCCACAACTGACATGGGTGGGTATAGAACCCCTCACCAAGGCCTATATCACACTACAGCATGGAACAGTTATAGGTCACACCACAGGGAATACAGGGAGCTTTCTCTCCACAGTTGTATTTCACAATGAATGACATCAGCAGGATTGACAAAGTAGGGCATTTGAAATGTACCGCAGGTGGGTAGCCTATGATGCATTGCTCCATACACAGACATTGAAACACACACAAAACATCCAGAACTGCCATGGGTGGTGATGGAACCCTACCACAGTTTTAAATCACACTACAGCAGTGCACAGTTACAGGGCACGCTACAGACATTACTGGGCTATGATTTTCCCAGAAGTGTATTTCTAGGTGAGTGACATCAGCAGCCTTGCCAACATTGGGTATATGAATTCTAAGGAGTGTGTGTGACCTAAAAAGCATTGTTTATTACTCAGTCAGAAACAAAAAGATTCACACACATATACACACACACACACACACACACACACACACACACACACACACACACACACACACACACACACACTTGCCAAGTCTGGGGTTAGAGCACCTACCTAATTATGTTATCACACTACAACAGTACACAGTTACAGGCCACGCTACAGAGATTACTGAGCTATGATTTCCCCAGAAGTGTATTTCTAGGTGAGTGACATCAGCAGCCTTGCCAAAGTTGAGTATATTAATTGTACGGGGTGTGGGTAGCCTAAAACGCATTGCTCTCTTCTCAGTCAGGCACACACAAGCACACAGTTGCAGGTCTGGGGTTAGAGCACCTGCTTAACTACTTTATCACACTATAACAGTACACAGTTACAGGACGCACTACAGAGATTATTAGGCTATGATTTCACCAGAGGTGTATTTTTAGGTAAGTGACATCAGCAGTCTTGCCAAAGTTGTGTATGTGAACTGTACAGAATGTGAGTAGCCTAAAAAGCATTTCTCTCTGTACAGTCAGAGACAGAGAGACACACACACAAACACACACTCACACAGTTGCCAAGTCTGGGGTTAGGACTACTACCTAACTAGTTAATTACTACAGCAGTATGCAGTTATGGGATGCCATGAGGATTACTGAGCTACAGCTCTCCCAAAGGTGTATTTCACATTGGATGACCTCAGCAGGCTTGTCATGATATTGCTATGGGGAGGGTGGTGTGTGCATGGGCCGTAACCCATTCATGTAGGGGTTGACATGCCGTATGCGGGCACACACAGGGTCATATGCCACAGGTACGTGTATACAGCTACTAGGTGACTACTTCCTTGTACAGTCATGTTGCACACCTGGTACATGTAACACGCTGTCATGCTGACAGATACTAGTGGCTAGTATCTGCAGTGAGTGACACCTGCACCTCATGTGTTTGGGGCCCTTTGGCTGTGTGCTGGATGGGACAGGCCCAGATGGCTCCTTGTCATGGTCACTCTCTTCCACACATCTATGTCCATCTACCTTTGGCTTATTACAGTCTGTTGTCCTTACATATATGTCTGTATTCCTAGCCACTGTGTGTGCAAGGCAGGAGTAGTGCATACTGACATGTGTCTGCACTAAGAACTGCAACTGCCAGATATGTGGTCCACTGGTGTTTGCTGACATGGCCTTCAATTGTGTGGGCATGCCCTGTATGGCCTTTCAGTGTGATGTTGACTGACATTACCTTCATTTCTCTAAGTGTGTGAGCATGCCCAGTATGGCCATCTATATTGCATGTGTGGATCACGTCCAGGTAGTTTGTACTGTGGTGCTAACCTTTGTGTTGTACACCGACAGGTAGCATGTTGTGCCTGCAGGGTATACATCGGTCATTTGGCATTGACTGTTGCTACATTTCTGCATAGTAGGGGGGGGCACCTGACTGTTTCTACATTTTGACACAGGGGTGGGGGGCACACCTGACTGTTACTAAAAGTGTACGTAGGATGGTGGGGCACACCTTACACTTTTACACATTTGCTAGGACAGTACTGGTATGTTGGGTAATCCATTACAGTCTGTACTCTTACCTATTGTGCTGGCTAGAGGCATACCAGTGTACTACAGATCTTAGCTTTAACTACCTACATATTAGTTCCTGACTTCCTAGCCTTCACAACTTACGTCCAACTGGCTGGGCTGCAGTAGTCTAGCTGCGTAGGCCTGGGGTAGGGGTTACCCATAGAGCTCATTCAGAGGACATAGAACAGAATTGGTTTGTGTTTGTCTGCACCTATCCTGCTGGCTGTGACTGTTGTTGGGTATGTGCCCCCCCAACTGGCATATGTGAGTCACTTACCTTGTGGGTGTCCCAGTATTGAGAGTGGTGCTGCAGGGCTGCCTATGTTGGATGAACATAGTACACTCCCTAAACATGGTTGAGCACAGGTAGTGTCATGTTTGGCATCCTTTTTACTGTATGTGTGAGTCAGAGAGAGGTGTCATTCCCTGGGTCCCTACTGTGTCAGTGCATGTGCTATGCATTGCCTCTTTGCCAAAGCCAAGGCGTACTGGGCACACCTCCTTCTGCCTACTGGGGCAGGCTCAGGTTGTTCCTCTTCCTATTCACTCTGCGCCTGTGCAGGCCTTGGCAATGGTGGGAGGCTGTGTGGCCCTGACACATGCTGTTCCTGCTGCAGCTGTTTCCGCAGGATCATATTGTGTAGCATGGTACAAACAAGGACAATTTGGGTACATGTATCTGGCAAGTACTGCAAGGCTCCACCGGATGTTTCCAGGCACCAGACCCATGACTTGAGCATCCCAAACACACTCTCTATTATGATTCATGTTTGTGCGTGTGCCTCATTATGGAGTTCTTGTTCGGTTGCGTGTGCATTTCTGATGGATGTCATCAGCCATAGCTCCAGTGCGTATCCAGCATCCCCCACTAGGTGACTGTGTGGGATGTCCCCACTGGCAAATGTCTCGTACAACTGCATCAGATGCCAGATGTGGGAATCGTGGTAACTTCCAGGGCAGCCAGCACGCACATTCATTATTATGCCCTGGGCATCACACACGACCTGGCAGTTGATGGAGGGGAAGCCTTGCAGTTGATGTAGACCCTACCCTGCTCACCAGGTGGTGCTTTAATGCATATGTGCTTGCAGTCTATTGCACCCACTACCTCGGGTTTTCTGCTATTTGGTGGAAGAGATGCATATTGCTGGCCAATGCCTCACGGATGTTGGGGAAATATACATGCTCACTGACATGTGCTGACATTGCATCCAGGAACTGGTGGAGTACACTGGAAGCTGATGCCTGTGAAATCCCCATCATATCCCCAGATGGCCTTTGAAAGGTACCTGTAGCTAGTATTCTTAGGCCTACACATACCTTGGTATCCACTGGGAGGGGTTCCCCTCTGTTAGTTCTGTGTGTCAGGCGTGGCCAGCACAGGTCAACAATTTGCTGTAGGAGGTCCGTGTCCACCCTACAGTGCTCCGCTATCTCCAGCTCATGTAGCCCTTGGTAGGTTACCCTGGGTCTGTACACTCTTCTCCATCTCCTCACTGTGCGTTGCTCAGCAGCATTCACATAGGTTCATAGGTTCATAGGTTTATACTAGGCTAGCTGCCCTAAGGCATTTATAAGCCTAGCCCAAATTTCTGTGGCTTACGCCACCCCTTATATGAAAAAATATTGTGCCCATTAGTTTGTTGTGCCTCTGTCCAGCAGTGACACAGAGATGATTCCCGGGATAAACCTACGATCTCCCATCCACAGGTCAAGATTTCTCTTGAACAGAGCCAGCAAGGTGCTCTGCCTCACATGGATCGGGATTTTATTCCACAGCATAGGGAGTCTCTGAGTAATAAATCTATCCCTCCAGCACGTCCTATTTATATCCGTGCTAAGGTTTAAGTTGCTTGCTCTAGTGGTTTTGGTGGATTTGGATTTTTTGAGGTGGAGCATGTCCATTAATTCTGGGTTGGACATGGCCTTGTATGTCAGGCACATGTCACCTCTGAGCAGACGGTATGCAACTGAATAGAGCTGGAGTTTCTTCAATCTGGCAGCATATGACAGATTTTGGATTCCCTTTATCCTTTTGGTGAGGAACTTTTGGGGACTGTCCAATTGCTGCAGATGTCGGGTGAGATACATCCCGAATGGGGCATTGTACTCAATCATTGGTCTTATAAGTGAAGAGTACAGGGGAACAATGACCTCACTAGATCTGGATGTAAATCCCTTCATGATCAGGTAGGCAATGTAGAAGGTCTTTCTAACCACTTTAGCAATGTGAGTGTCAAAAGAAAGGCCACTGTCAACCTGGGTCCCCAGGTCCTGATAACCTCTTCTGTGCTTAGTGGATTGCCACCTATATGGTAGCTTGGGGTTACCTTGTTTTTCCCGAAGGGTATGACTATACATTTTTTGGTGTTTAACTTCAGGCCATGGCTCTGGCACTAGCTATCTGTTTCCGTGAGTCCCTTCTGACGGATATCCGTGTCCGATGCACTTTCCACTATGGCGCCCAGTTTGCAGTCGTCTGCAAACTTTGTCAGCCAAAGTCCTCCCATGTTGGCCTGTACTTCTGAGAAGTAGATGCCAAACAATAGGGGGCCAAGGACCGAGCCCTGTGGGGCACCACTTGTGACCGGCTTGGAGTCTGACATAGCGCCAGCAACTCTAACCCTGTGGGTTCTGTCCTTAAGCCAGTTTGCAACCCATCTTGTGACATATGGGTTTACATTTAAGCTGGTAAGTTTTTCTACAATACCCGAGTGGGGTATTGTGTCGGCCTTTGCAAGGTCAAGGTAGGCTGTATGGACTGCCTTTCCTCATCAATGGCCTTGGTGACTGTTTCAAGAAGTCGACCAAGTTCAAAAGGCATGATCTGCCCTTGACAAACTGGGTCGGGTCCAATGTCTGCAAGTCCCCTATATCTTTGTTTATGAGCTCCATTATGATCCTCTCCATAGCTTTGCAGAGTAGACTTGTTAAGCTTATGGGGCGGTAATTACCAGGGTCCGTAGAGGCACCGCCTTTGTGGAGTGGGACCACAGTTGCCGTACGCCACTCCTTGGGCACGTATCCTGTGGTAAGGCTGAGATTGCCTTATGTGCGGGTTTAATTCCTCATTTAGCTCGTGTAGCACACAGCCAGGGACACCATCCGGTCCCATTGATGCTGTGTTTTTAGCTTTAGAGAGAGCAGCTTTCACCTGCGCATTTGAGATGTCTGGGAGGCTACACTCTGCTGGGATAGTTATCTCTCCTTTAGGGGAGAGGTGAAGTTTACACTGAACCTGTCTGCCAGTATGTTGGCAATGTCTGTGGGTTCAGTGATTTTTGTATCATTTTGGACTAATTCTGAGCATATCTGGGAGTTTCCACCCAGGTTCCTAACATAGCTGAAAAAGGCCTTATGATTGTCCTTTGAATCCATGGCAAATTTTCTCTCAAAATTGGCCTTAGTTGATTTTATGAGTGCTCGTATTTTTTTACTAATAATGATCAGAGGTGACTTCCCTTTTATGGATTTTGTTCTATCATGTAATAGCTTTCTCCTCTTATTGTAAAGTTTGTTAATGGCTGGGGTCCACTAGACTGGACGTTTGCCTTTTGTGGAAAGAGTCTTGGTTTTATTTGGGATTGCCTGATCCATGCAGTCCTGGAGGTGTTCATAGAAGGCATTTGTAAGGGCTTCCAGCTTGGGTTGTGGTTTCCACTGGCTCAGGGGCATTGAAGGATACCACACCAGTCTTGAGTAGTGTGAAGTTTGCTTTAGAGAAGTTCTTCACTGTGGTCTTTTTTGTTTGGGGTGGGGGTGGGATGTGGATTTCCAGTGAGATTAGTTTATGATCAGATCTCACCAATGAGGGATATACTTTGTGGAGCATTTTGTCCCCATGTTTGTGATAATGAGATCTAGTATATTTTCTCCTCTCGTAGGAACAGTGACTAGCTGTTCCATGGCATTTGAATTTATGAACTCCAGGAACCGTTGGGCTAGAAAGTTAGGGCTTGAGTAATGTTCCCAGTCTATATTCGGGTAGTTGAAGTCACCCAATATGATGGTGTTTGGAGATACATTTATACCCTCCAGTGTCTTCAGGAAGGCTGTGTGGGGTTCCTGAGTTTGAGAGGGTGGCCTGTAGCATGCTACAATTTGTAGAGCAGTTTTGCCTATGGTTAGTTGCACCTGGATGGTTTTACCAACCTGGAGGTGTGGGTATCCTTTATGAATATGGATACACCCTCCTTTTGTGGTGTGGTTCGGGTTTTGGGGCCGGAACGCATGATATGAGGTAAAACCTAATAGTGCCGGGTGCTCTCAGGAGCCTTGAACCAGGTTTCAGTTACAGCACAGACATCGATGTTCTCCATACTGAGATGGGCCTCGAGTGCATTTTGAGATTTAGACTTCTGGCATTGAGCAGCATTACCCTCAGTTTCTTCCCATTTTTGTTTTCTAGGGTGGTAGGTTTAGAATTTGAGCCTTGCCTAAAAAGGCACTATGGGGTGGCAAGAGCCTTAGCCAATACCCGAATCCCAGGGTGACAGGTGCAAGCCATCCCTTGAAGCAGTGTGGCTTGTCAAGCATGTCATCCCAGGCAGACAGACACTGGATCCCCTTTGAATGACACCAGACATTAAGCCAATTGTTAAAGCTGATCATCTTGTCTCTATATTGTGGCATCATTCTTGGTGAAGGAAGGATACTGCTCAGGGTCAGGGTCATACCTGCCTGGGCTACATAATCAGAGAGCTCCTCTATGTCTCTTTTCATGTAGTCCAGGGAGGTATGTCTCAGGTCGCTCACACCAGCATGGACAATGACTGTGTCATATTTGTACTTGCGTGGAGTGACCAGAGTGCTTGTGTTATGTGGCGAATTCTAGCCCGATAGGCAGCTTACTGTGACCCTCTCCTTGTTCAGCCTGGTGAGTGGGACGCCAGTGTGTCTGACTATGGAGTCACCTATGACAAGTATGTTTGGTGTTGTATTTGGCCTTAAGGGCTGTGACTGCTTTGCACACTGCTTTTGTGGTTTATGTGTTGCTTGTGGGGTGTCTTGAGGTAGCAGTTGTTTGGGTGTCTGCTTTGGAGGCCTCTGCTGTTTAGGTAAATTTTTACTCAGAGCCTCCAAGTATGTGTTTGTGTGTTTATGTGTTTGATTCAGTGGTGTGGTAGCATTATGTGAGGCTGGTTTTGTAGTGTGTGTAGTTGCCTTCTCCTCCTGTCTGGTCTTGCCAGTCCTGAGTTGAGAGAGCTCAGCCTCCAGTTTGGCTAAATAGCTGCATCTCTTGCAAGTATTTGTGTTATGTGGGAGGAGGAGAGGGCTGTCTGTGTACATGAGGCAGTTATAACATTGCCTCAAGATTCCCAGATTCACCAGCTGGACCGGAGAGGAGATTGACAACTGACCTTTGGACATGCTAGAATAATATTGGGAATTCCTTAATAATTGAAAACAAGGGCCAGTGGGGAGTGAGGGTGTAGTGCTTTTAATTTTTAGTGCTGACTTATATAATTGCTTTAGTGAGCAAGTGCCAGGTAACTTGAGTGCAATGTGTTACAAGTAACTAAATGCAAAAGCGACAAACAGTTACTTTCTTTCAAGTGAAACAAGGAACTAGTACAGTAAGCAATGCAGATATCACTAGTGATCCACAGAAGCTGAGAAGCCACGCATTAGGTGGAATTAGCTTCCAGGGAAATAACAAGCAAACAAACAACAAGCATATAAACAAAGCTAGATTCAGCAGGCCTGGATCTAGTCTATGCTAGAGCAAACAAGGTGTACCAATTTCAGTAAGATACAGTTCAAATACTCAGGCACTATAAACCTTTAACCAGAAATTCCCAGCTCAGAAGGGCAGAGTCCAGCCTCTTCTCCCACAAGAGTGCAGACCACGAACCTTCTTAATGTAAAATAACTGGCCTGAAGCCCAAGTGCCTAAACTCAACACCCTCAGCCTCTTGCACATGGTGGTTTATGATAGCCAAAGCAGCCCCTAACATTTTTTCTCTTAATTTCATTTTGTAAAATTTCCTCATCTGTATACACCGGTGGTGCAGAGTTTTTGGGAAAAACAAGGGGGAAAGGTGTTTGCATAGTTTATAGTAGTGTGTTTGACTGGGCTGGTTTGCTGCCTGTGTAATTGGCTGATTCTGATACATTAAACCTTTCAGCTAAGCTAGTTCTCCTTGATTACCTTCCTACTGCTATTTTCCCTTCCCATTGCCTTCCTGTTTAAGCCCGTGTGTGCACCGCATGAACAGAGTGCTCAAATGTGCACAGATCTGCTTTTTCCTGGTTTAACTTCCTTTTTCTTCCTGTAAAACCCAGTGCACGGCGCGCACACCCGCTTACACTTTGTAAAGAGTGCTAGGCAGGTTTAGACACACCCCAAGCTTAGCTGTGCTTAGCTAGGAGCAATCCTGAGCCACAGGTCTCCAATCCATTTACAGTATGCCTGAAACCCCCCCCTCCCATGATGTCACCTATATCCTAGTCTTGCACCCAGCTATTTTTATCCTTACAATCTTGGGACCTGCCTTACAACCTGGGAAAATCTAGGATTCACTAATCTTTCCCTCATTTACATAGGATTGCCTGCTAATGCATAGTTACATGTCCCACACTGTGCCTCCCCCCTTAGTAACCATTACTCACTGGCCAGGTTGTCTTCTGCCTGCCATTGACTTGCATGGCAGAATACTGATTTTAGTTAGAATGCTCATTTTAGGTTTATTTTATTATTTTCCACCGATCCCGTTTGCGCGCCCCTGCCCTATGCTTAAACAGGCGAGATCGGCAAAAAAAAAATAAAAGTTGTTTATTTTTTTTAAACAGTTTGCAGTGCCAATGGCCTTCTACTTGGCCATTGGCTTGCTTCCTCAATGATATGCAGCCTTTATTTGGAGCTGGCAAAGCTCCGTTTTGTAGATTGCAGAAATGTACTCGGTTACTAACCAAGTACATTTCTGCAAACTGCACTCATCCTACACGGAGAGCTGCCAGCTTTCTGGATCGCATATTACCCTCATTTGCATGGTTTTCACCATGCAGGATTAGTCTAAGAGCTCACGTGCACGTCCCGGGAGCTCGTTCCTGGATCGCATGTCGGCCATATTGCCGAAAATAGCTCTTAGACTAATCCTGCACATTCTACAGGGCTTTATAAATCTGGGGGATTAGCTTTTTTGCCAACTATTAATTTAACAACTTTACAATTACATAACTAATTTATAGTTACCTACCTATGCTAATCCAGCATAATTAGAGCTGGAACCCAAAATGACATAAGTGCTGCCTTCCTGCCCATAAATAATCATACCATCAACATTTTGCTTTCCTCATTCAGAAGCAATCTTTTAAACGTTATATTTTTTAAAGGTTGCAAAATGCACATTTGTTTTCTTTTCTTACAAAGAGGATGCATGCAAACACTTTTTCATTTGAAAGGTTTGTTTCAACCTTTTAAACATGATCTTTAAGCTACTTTTATTTAGAGTAGCTCAAAAAAGCTTACTTGTTGTTTGGAAAAAGAAAGAAATATTAGCCGATATATGTTGCTTTTAATTTACAAATGTAAATAGCTGCATAGAATTTCGAGCTGCTTTCTTTTAATAATGTGAATTTCATTTTGGTTGGTTACTCACGGTCCCGTCCAGAATATGCAGTACATCATCGTGAAATAGCGGCATCTGATCATTCTGCACCATATTTTTAAAGGAAAGTCAGATATGATTTGCATTTGGCATATTTCTAACATCTGTGGAGTGTATTTCATTAGAATCACTGTTCTTCTTTTTCCTCCTTGTTGTCTACCACTGATATAGAGACATAAAATATAACTAAAAGGCAATGAGTAGACTTCATCAGACCTGCTTCTATCCTTTTCTTTATTTTCATCTGAGACTATTATTTGCAATTTGAGAATTGTAAATGGCAGAATAAACTACATAAAATGATTGGATTACAGACTTTGACTTTATTTACAACATGATGTTTCAGTCATCAAATAACATCTGCAGATGTAGTTATATTTTTATTTTTTGTCTGTCAACAATCATCTCATATAATTTTCTGTTTTATTTTTCCCTGTGCAACTTCTTTTTAAATTTGTAAAATCATATATATATATATTTATATATATATATATATATATATATATATATATATATATATTTTTTTTTTTAATTCATTTTACAAAAGTAGGGTTGAATTAAGAAGCATTAACTTTTTTGTAGTCAGAGAACTGCAACCATAGTGCTTTTGCACAATAACACACAATATCCCAGTGGGCTGTGTCTGCAGTTGCATTAGATGCTAATGAGGCACATGCTCATATGCTAAGGAAAGATGTGATTTCCCACTAAACTACCTATGGTAAGACAGTTATGCAGCCAAGCAATTCAGAGAATCACTTGGCTGCATAAATTAGCGTGGTTGCTCCTAGTCACTCATTATATAGAATGTGGCCAAAAGGCCATGTTCATTTATCATGATAAAAGTAATTTTTGGAGAATTAACTGGTCAGGTAATGTTAGGGTGTTTGTACATGTGTGCATATGTGTATGTTAGAGGCTGAATGATATGAGTGTGTGTCAACATGGGAGATCACAAAGGAGGTTTAGTGAGGGGATAGGTAAGGTGTGTGTGTGAGTGTGTGTGTGTGTGTGTGTGTGTGTGTGTGTGTGTGTGTGTGTGTGTGTGTGTGTGTGTGTGTGTGTGTGTGTGTGTGTGTGTGTGTGTGTGTGTGTCTGTAGGATTGGGTGACTCTCATACTTGAGACTAACAAGCAAAACCTACAACATTGGGTGGGGAAACAGTAGGCACCAGGCAAACATTAGATCATTGTACCTTAAAGGCTCTTAGGGGCTGCAAAAGTACTAAACACCAGGGAATAACGTTTCCATCTCATCCCTTAACAGCTTGATTGGGATGGGGAGGAGGAGAAGGAAACACTAGACACAAAGAAATAACTCTGAAGATGTGGGTTGGGGAACCACTACCCAGGAATAACTCTGAAGACATGGGATGTGTGTGTGTGGTGGGAGATGGGGACACTAGCCACCAGGGTTTACACTTTCATTTTGTGCCTTAATGGGCTTGCCCCCTTTCTTATAGTAAGGGTATGTGAATGTGTGTTTGTGTTGTGCAGAGGTAGTTGTACTTGTGTTTGTATCTGTGCTTTAATGGCTGCAGTTTTGGGTTTAGAGGTTTTGGTTTTTGTTTTTTTG